>NC_052511.1:10925881-10927259 GCF_014356525.2 Nilaparvata lugens
AACTGTCAAATGAGTAATTCAGAACAGGAATTTTGTTGTTATTTAGTATTTATGATACATATTAAAAAAGTTGAGAGTATTTATTTATTTATTTATGAAGAACATGGAAGCATACAGGATTTCTCCCAAAAATTGCTTCAATAACAACACAAGTACAATAGTTCATTATACATATTAGGCTATGTTTAATCATAGAGAAACAGCATAAGTAGATATCCCATGGTATAGGGCATTTATGTCGCAACTTTTACTGTTATCCCAAGCTGATAGTTCACCTAGTTCTTTCCCATGCAGCTGTGTGACGTTGGTAGTCTCTCAAATTGTGCCGTTCTTACACTCTCACCCCAACAAAACAGTAAAAATTTACAATAATCGACAGTAATCGGCTCGAGATAACAGTAAAAGTTGCGACATAAATTCCCTATACCATGGGATATCTACTTACGCTATTGTTTCTCTATGGTTTAATCTAAAGACAGTTACACACACATTGATTCTTGGACGTTCGTTTTTTTGCTGTCCCCACAAAATCTACCAGATTGAATGGAATTCGGCAAAACACATGAACACATCACTGTTTCTCAAGCTATTTTTAATCCTATAGAATTAGTACAGAAAAAAGAATATTGAATATAGTATTCATAGACTGTTGTTAAATTTCATGGACTATTAAAATGGATATTGTAGTGTTGTAGACGTTGTAGAACTCCTCACGACTATCACAAAATATCGGATGAGCACGTTAAACTGTCGGTCCCGTGCCGAAGTATGACAGTCGTGAGGCCCATTGACGGCCTGAATTATATATTCAGGCGAGGTGGAACTTCCGTCAGGGACTCCCCATCAATAAAAGCCATACGAATATTATTATTAGGCTATTATCACAAAATGTGAAATGTTTTTCTCAAATTATTCCAATGTTTCTGAACTGGGAACAATAATTTGAATAGTCGTTGTAGAATTAATGGAGTAATTTAGCGTACATAGAGCTTGGAGAGATAGTGATACTGCTATTTATTACGAGGTTGAGAATAGAAAACTGGTGTGATAAAGAAGAAAATTATAACAAGTTCAGTGAATGTAATTCATGAACGATTCTTAACATCGTTTTGAGCGTAGCACCCTTTGGTTGCCTAGAAACACAAAGTAGAAGGATTATCTTTTACCCTCTATCTTCTATCTTCTCTGTGCTGGAAACCAATTAGCCTAATACAATTTCCAGTAGATGATTGCTAAATAATCGAAGCGAAGAGGGATGAGTAAGTTCTCAGGAATTGTTTATAAATACAGCGCTAAAATATGATGGCTGGCAGAAATGTAAACTGGCAAACTTGTGTATGATATTTTTTAAATTTTCCCCATTAATTTTACCATTCAA
>NC_052511.1:10927359-11027050 GCF_014356525.2 Nilaparvata lugens
AGTGTATGTTTAGTCGGTGAAACTCAGCTTTATTGTAAAAATCATTAACTATGTTTGACCATTCTAATAGATTATTAAAGGAGTTCTGTAAAAATCGATCCATTTATTTCGACAAAATAGATACTGTATACTGTATAAAAGAGCCTATAGTATTGTAGAATAATGGAAATATATTGGTAGGTTGAAATAGATATATATTACATTGATTAATTGAATAGTACAAGCTAAACTCATCAGTTTCCTCTTTCAGATATCTACAAGTATAATCTCGTATTATACTGTATATTATATTATTTCTCGTATGTTTGAATGATGTTCTCGCAATTCTCATGATGTAAACTATTTGAATTTCTAGAAGTAGTGACATGATTGTCTCCAGACAGTTTCAGTAAATAATCAAAATTTGGATAACTTACCACTTTCTATCAGTATCAAATCCATTTGTCTTAACAAACGAGTAAATTTGTCTTAGCAAAGAAATTGCTTATAAGATCTATTTTAGTATTGAAGATACTAGATTACTTGATAGAGTCATGCTTCAAGCATGACTCTATCAAGTAATTTGAATAATTGAAATGACAATATTATCATTCACCCATATATAGTACAATGTGGTTGTTAAAGAGAATTATTGTAATTGAAGTAGAATCTATCTCTCACAGTTCTTTTGTCATGTGATTTTCAAGTTTACATAGTTTACTACGATACTACAATGTGATTGTTAAAAATAATTATTGTAATTGAAGTAGAATTTATCTTTCACCGTTCTTTTGTCATGTGATTTTCAAGTTCACATGGTTTACTTTTATTTTATTGTCTACTGTTATGTGCAAAAATTAAACTCTCCTCCATTCTATTTATTTCTTGGATGCAGCATAGAAGAGCTACAGTTTCTTCATGGTGGTAGCAAGTGATTAAAAAGTAATCACAGACATTACTATAAATTCGATTCAGTAATTATTGGATCTAATATAACTAGTAGTTCTGTGAACAGTAGACCTCACGCAGTATTCTCATCCACAAGTACCTGATTGAAACTATAGACCTTATGGAAATACAGCAATAGACTGGCTTCTCCACACATCTGTGTAACTTGTCAGCTGATTTATGATGAATTATTCTATAGTCTGATTTTTACTTTAATATTGGCGTATGAGGGAGGCTCCTTTTTCCTCTCATATATCCTTGAAATGCAAAATTTTCAAAAACTTTATACGTTGACGCGCAATTGAAAAAGGAACATACCTGTCAAATTTCATGGAAATCTATTACCGCGTTTCGCCGTAAATGCGCAACATAAAAGCATATGAACATATACACATTCAAAAATTTAAACATTGAGAGAAATGCCAAACCGTCGACTTGAATCTTAGACCTCACTTCGCTCGAAATTATATGAGTATTTCTCATGATTTGAATCGTAATTGAAGTAAATCCAGAAAATACTCTGATACTTTAATTTGTTTCTTGAAATGGTTTGACCCTGCAGACGGAACAAAAGTCACAGAGCTGTATTGTAAAGAGAAGTCACTGACATACTCACAAGCTGCCTACCTGTTACAATTGAAGCAGTTTCTATCAGAGAGTAGACCCAGTTTATTCCAACAACCATAAACAGTCCAGTTTAGCGAAATGTCATAATTGATAACATTGAAAACTTTATGATACTATTCGTGCACATTACTTACAGTCATAATAGCTCCTTGTCAACACAATCTAATCACCAAAAAGCATGTCAGTTGTTTTTGTTGGGAGGAAAATATCGATCTAAATTTCCAACCGAGAGGCTCAATTTCGCATGGCGGCCTTTTCAGAGAAAGAAGGGATGTTTAACCCTATTTCTTGTCTCGGGAAAAAAATCTCACCCCCTCCTGTAAGCTACCCCAATTGACAGGCAAGCTCCTCTTATCATAAACTACTTTGGATTCCACCATACCGTGCTCTCCTTCTCCTTAGAAATAAAACTATAAACTAGGAACTTAACTGTATCCCCTTCATGCCTTATATCCATTATTTATTATTTTTATTGCCTTGCAGTGTGTGTACCTTGGAGAGACGCGGAAGGAAGATGCCTTTGAAGGAAGATGCCAGGCGGGGAGAGAATTCTGTTTCATGTCTCAATCCTAAATACCAACCAGTTATTTTAAAGATGTCGTATGATTTCTATCTCAGTTGAGCGATTCTAATCTTTCAAACCCACGCAAGTTGACTTCTTCAAGTTTACTATCGTGTACTTCCCCAATCATTAAACATATATTCTACAGTAAATACTTGATAGGGAATCGACATTCAATTTTATTCACTTAGCCGTGAATAACTTATAGTGGATAGAAATTTAGTTTTATCTTCTTAACAGCTAGTCAATAAACGATTGTGAAATGGAGTTTATGTAGTTGCTAGAATAGAGTAATGATTCTAAAATTAAGATGATAGTGAATAGATGATGATAAACAATTCCTATAATAAATCAATTTTAAATAGTGTGTTTGTCTTTTCGGCCTCAAAATGTTATAGTTTTTTCAAAGTTTGTAATCTTCTGAATATTTGTAATAATTTCAATTCAATTTAGAAGTATTATTTTCAATTTAAAAATGATTTTTGTGTGTTTTGAATAATTATTGTAAACTGAGTGTGTAAATGGAGAATGTTGAAGTGACACATAACCTAGCTACATTTGGACTGTTGTATAGATTAGAATTGGAACCGTTTTGGGCTTATAAGCCTGTGCTACTTTTCTGTGAGTTGTGTAATTCTGAATGATTTAATAAATAAATATTAATAAATAAATGAATAAATACAAATACAACTTATTGACAATGGGAAAAAGTAGTGAGACAAACTCATTATTATCGGGTGAAGGCAACATAAATACAATATATACGGTTGATTAAGAAATGTGTTAAGAGATGCCTTTTTGTTTTTAAAACTGTTAAAAAAAAACAAAAAAAAATACGTTATTGAAACAGTATATACAGTTTATGTGTGCTAGCAATGTCACTATTCTCGCTAAACTCATTCGTATAATATGCTTATTCTACTATTACTTCTACAAAGTTGAACAGTGATACATAACGTATTGTTTCTGGAAAATCATCAACTATCCACGACTCTACTCAATTCAGAGGCAACTCCTATTACCAGTAAAAGAGCATAGAAGTGTACCCATTCACTATACTTTCTTACCATATACTTTTTGTGTAGTTGAGAAGTAGATATTGTGGTAATTATTCATATTAAATGAAAAAGACTAAGAAATTGTCAAAGAACCACAGATTTATTGATACTTAGAAAGACCGTTTCTTTGACAATCTCTTAGTCTTTTTCATTTAATACCATATATTTATGATTCACTGTGATGCATAGACTACATATGACTTTATTTAATTATATATGACTTTCTACCATATACTATAATGCACTCATGTGTGTTTTACCTTACGCCTAGCATTGCAAAGTAAACATTCAAAGCTCTCCTGCTTAAAATTGTTTTGAAGCACAAGCATAACAATTCAGATGAAGCAACATCCACTCACACTGAATAATATAATATTTTAAAGCATCTAATACTGAACAGATTTGGTTCAAAAAAACTCAACCTATGAAACTCAACTCTATACTAAAGAATTGGTCCCGGCTGAAGTATAACAGTGGTAAGGCTCATTGACGGCTCATTGACATGATATATTCAGGCGAGGTGCAACTTCCCCACCAATAGAAGCCATACGATTATTATTACTAGTAGTTCTGTGAACAGTAGACCTCACGCAGTTTTCTTATCCACAAGTACCTGATTGAAACTGTAGACCTTATGGAAATACAGCAATAGACTGGCTTCTCCACACATCTGTGTAATAACTTGTCAGCTGATTTATGATGAATAACTCTATAGTCTGATTTTTACTCTAATATTGGCGTATGAGGGAGGCTCTTTTTTCCTTTTATATTATCCTCGAAATGCAAAATTTCCAAAAACCTTGTATATACGTCGACGCGCAATTCAAAAAGGAACATACCTGTTAAATTTCATGAAAATCTATTACCGCGTTTCGTCGTAAATGCGCAACATAAAAGCATATGAACATATAAACATTTAAACATTTAAACATTTAAACATTAAGAGAAATGCCAAACCAGCGACTTGAATCTTAGTCCTCACTTCGCTCGGTCAATTATTATAGAATAGATACACTACACTACTAAGCAGATAGAGTGACACACCTCCACACTAAATAATATATTTTAAAGCTTACTACTGTACAAATTTGGTTCAAAGAGCTCCATCCTATGATACTCAATCATTCCCCTATACTATAAAGTAGATTATGTATTATATACTACACTACCATTCCTTCTATATGATTAGATCCTACTACATTTACTCTACAGAATAATATTCTTTTCTTACTGTATTTTTCTTTATGGCTAATTAAATATAAATCCCAGTACCTTTTCAAATTATTTCATCACAGCATGTTTCGGACATTAATCTCATTTTCAAGTTGTGAAACATGTTGTGATAGAATAATTTAAAAGGGTACTGAGTTTTATATTCTATTTATCTTCTCTCACTCTACAACTAGATGCTATACCAGATAAAACTACAATTATATTGTTATCCAGAGCAAACAAAATGGAAACTTCAGCTTGGAATCAATGAACGTAGACAGGAATCTGCTCAGAGAAAGACAGTTAGTGAGAGAGAGAGAGAGAGAGAGAGAGAGAGAGAGAGAGAGATTAGATTAGATTAGATAAGATTTCTTTCTTTATGTATGTTACAATATTTACTGGCTTATACACTAATGTACATTAAATGACGATAATGCTAGTTATTCAACGAATTTCACAAAGTCTAATTTATCAATCAGCAGTGAGGATAAATATAGAAATGCAAATTAAAATAACGATAATATAATAATGTGATGTAACTTCATAAATCGGCGGTGTTTCAACAAATAATTGTCGACTCTTTTGGAAGGATATAAAATATTCTTCCCATTAACACACGACCGGGTTAGGTTAGAGAGAGAGAGAGAGAGGAGAGAGAGAGGAGAGGAGAGAGAGAGAGAGGGAGAGGTGAGAGTGAGAGAGAGAGAGAGAGTGGAGAGAGAGAGATTGAGTAAGAGAGCACGGGTGTTGCTTGTCTAAAAGCGTGTGTCAGGCTCTCCATATTCACATGTCACCTCCATATATTCATATTCTAAATATATGTATAAGGAGTGAGATAGTCTCCTATATTGGGAGAAGAAAGAATCGTCGACTTCAGAAATTGTCGTCTACAGTCTACAAGGCAAACGTCCGTGAAAGAGCTCTGCGCAATATATTCGGCTATTTTAAAACGATGCTTCGGTTCCTTTGTTTTATATCTATATCGGTTTCAGTATCTACAGCCGCTGTCTGTATTTGTGACGATGGTGGTGATGGTTGTTTGTATAGCTATATATTTGTATGTATATGAGCGTGGATGAGGTAATGTGTATATCTATGTATTTGTATGTATATGAGCGTGGATGAGGTGATGTGTATATCTATGTATTTGTATGTATATGAGTGTAGTTGAGACAGATCCCGCTGGGAGCATTGAGTTGAGGCGGGCCTCGGTTTGTTCGGCCTCCCAACGGCCTCTAGCGGCAATAAAGTTCAAAAAGGCAAGCACTGGAATCTCTTCGAGAAGGAGGAAGTTGGGGGGGGAGGACGTGGGAGAGGAGAAGGAGATTGTGGTGGTGAAGGAAGTGAAGGTGAAAGAGGAGGAGGCAAAGGAGAATGAGGAAGTAAAGGAGGTGGTGCTGGAGGAAAAGAAAGAGGATGAGCAGGATAAGGAGAAGGAGAGGAAGAGGATGGAATGAGGAGAAGAATGATGAGATGGAAGAGGAATTGGAAGAGGTAGAAAGAAATATTTCAAAAAGGGTACTAAGATTTTTTTTTTCTCCTATTTCTATAAAAGTAGCCCTATACAGAAAAGAGATAAATTGGAAAAGGTGTACGATGGGACGATAGCACAAAATGTAAAGCAGAAGAAGATTATAATAAAGAAGTGGATGCAGGAGGAGGAACAGAAGAGAAGAAGAGGAGATAGCAGAAGAAGAAAATAGAGTAGGCAAGAAATATATGGAGTTCACAAAGAGAATAGTTGCAGGAGAAGAAAAAAAGTAGGTAAGAAGATATATGGAGTTCACGAAGAGAAGTAGTTGCAGGAGAAGGAAAATAAGAGAAGAAGAGAAAGAAGAAGAAGGAGGAGATAAAAAATAATGGACGATGATGAAGCGGGAAAAGGAAAAAAACAGAAGGGAGACAGGAGAAAGAGGAAGAGAAAATGGGAAGGAGTTAAGAAGGAAGATGAACTGGAGAATGATAAAAATCAGAGAAAAAGTGAAAGAGGAGACAAAGGAGGGTAAAGACAGGATGAGAAAAAAGAGAATAGTTGCAGGAGAAGGAAAATAAGAGAAGAAGAGAAAGAAGGAGAAGAAGGAGATAAAAAATAATGGACGATGATAAAGCGGGAAAGGAAAAACAGAAGGGAGACAGGAGAAACAGGGAGAGAAAATGGGAAGGAGTTAGGAAGGAAGATAAACTGGAGAATGATAAAAATCAGAGAAAGGAGTGGAAAGAGGAGACAAAGGAGGGTAAAGACGGATGAGAAAAAGGAAAAGATGTAGGAGAAGGAATGAGGAAAGAGGTGTGGGAGGGTGAGGAGGAGTGGTGTCGAAGGATGGGCAGAAGGAGGATAGGAAAGAAGAGAATGAAGAGTAGGAGGAGAAAGAGATGAAGATGAGTCACAAAAGGAGACGAGAAAACCCCAAAGGAGACGAAGAGAGAAAATGGGAAGAAGGTCATCAGATGACAATGAGAAGGAAGACGAGAAGATATTCAGAGGAAATGTCATAGTATATATTAGTGAATGATTAGATTCAAGTGAGGAGTAGAAATAATGGCCCATATGAATAAAACCAGAGCAAATGCTCATGAGCAAGAGCATGGAGCATAAGGTTTTGCTCATGAGTAAAAGGTAGAAGCAAAAGCATTTGCTCATTTTTATATGAATAAGCTTTACTTTATACTCTTACCTTATGCTCCTGAACTCTGGAGCAAATGTTCACGTATTTAAAAGATTTTTCATCAACTGATTCGCTTTTGTAGCCTTACTTTGTTTTTAAAGCTCACGGAAACGCTAAATATGCAAGTAGGGTGCACTGCTTGTGTTTGCGTCGTCTGCTCTGTTTTCTATTTATGAATAGAGTTTTAGGTTAGTTGGGTTTAGAATTTTGAAATAATAGCGTAAAAAATGTCATCTCTATAATAATCTCAGCATATTCTTATAATATCAAAGTATTCATCTAATCGTCTACACTCTCATCTTCTTAAATGCCTATTTCCTATTTTGTGATGGCTATCTTTATATCAGGTAGGTAGTTATCTTTGTAGGAATAATGGTGATATATTCATGGTTGAATCTAAAAAAAAGTTTTATAGTTCTCAACTATGGTTGTTATCGTGTCTGGTATATAGTTTCTCTTCCTCATACGAAATTAGTTGAGCCATTTTACTATGAGCAAAAGGTGATAAGCTGCTCTAGACTAGACTCACCTTTTTTGAAGCCTTTGCTTCAAAAGTTGATCAAATGCTCTAGTTTATTCATACAATTTTGAGCAAAAGCTTTTACTTTTGAGCAAATGCTCAAACTATTTTTTTGATGAGCATGAGCAAAAGGTTTTGCTCACGTTTATTCATAGAAAATGAAGCGAATGCTCCTTATTTTAGAAGTATAAGCAAATGCTCAATTTTATTCATATGACCCAATGAATAACAGGGAGAAGACAATAAAATAAAATGGTGGTGTGATGAATCATAATGAAGGCTGAATTGTCATATAGAAAGGCAGAGAATAGCTCAAATTGAGAAAATAAGAAGAATAGAACGATGGAAGAATAATAATTTTAAGAGAAGAAAACATTCAGAGGCTGATAAACAATCAGAGATTGCCAAATACGTTGAGCACAAAAAGTAAACGTGAGTAGTGATAATAGACAAGAGATGTGTAGTCAGAAAGCAAGAAAAGAATGAAAAAAAAAAGTTTGAAAGGTTCAGAAGAAGCAGAAAACCCAAGCTCTTGATACAGTTAAGAAAAGAAAGAGAAGAGGAGGAAAGAAAAGAGAAGGGACGAGAGACGCCAGTGAGGTCATAGACAAAGGAAACGAAGAAATAAAGTGAGAGGAAGGAATCCAATGGTTGAATGGAGTTCAGAATGACACTGAAGCACTCACAGGCATCTCACGACCCACGATATCTAGAAAGGTGACGTTCAAGAGAATGGCGAATAAATTGTAAATAAAAGGAAATCAGACGTACTGGACAGATAATAGTCAACTGCACGAGTTTATATTGGTAGAATTGCAATAAATTCTATGCCATTCCACATTACAACTCCATTTGATGTTGCACTATAGTTGCAATTCGTGAATGCACTCAGGAAATTCGCAGACTGCTTCAATAAATTGCAAAACTTAACAGCAATGCCGTATTTGATTTGTATTGAGCATAGCCTAGTCTCAGGTAACGCCGGATCACAGATTTCAATGGAAGGTCACTCATTATTTCATATATTTCAAGCTCTGATTATTACATCGTTACATGAATAAGAGTTGTATTCTATTTGTTTATATAGTTCTGAATAATATAACATATCTCTATTGACTAACATAATAGATGGATGTAAATGATATCACAGCTATCTATGTACATCTGATATCTTTCACTTCTCTAATGGAACGGATAATTTCATAACAGGTTAAACTGAGAACCGTTTTGCGTTCCTGAACTGTTATTTTCCACAAAAAGTTTTTATAAATTATGTACAGATAAACAGAAGACATGGTTCAACAAACTCATGTTAAATGTTAAATGAAAATACTAAGAAATTGTCAAAAACCACAGATTTATTGATACTTAAAAATAATCCCTCATAATAATGTTCCCAGTTTTTGTCGAATCCATTATTAATTTCATTATTTGAATTATGTGATACATCAGGCTAAACATCAATTTCATTTGTTCGACATTTTCGTGGTCTATTGTTAAGGCTTTCATTCCGAGGAATATATTGGTGGACCAGTGTGATTACTTAAAGACACTTTCAGCTGTAAACCAGTGGTAGCATACAGTGATTGGATAAACACACACATTACTTTCGATGATGAGTACAAATTTAGTGAAACGTACATGGTGTGTAAGTAAAGCCCACATCGATTTTTGGCGTACATTTGTTTGCCGTCCTTATAAACTCTACTATACTGAATGGGACTTGACATTCACATAATACACGTATGTTTGTCAAGTTGTGTTCAATTCAATGTTATATTTGAAAGGACGCCAAAAAATCGATTGTGAGCAAGTTGAGTTTGATCAAATGAACCATTGGGAATAATAAAATAATATACAAGTTCTTGATCACTGATTCACATTCAATAACTGCAGAAAATACAAGTAACAGATGTTAGTAAGATGCAAAGTGATAGATAAGTCCCTACCAGCTAAAACTGCCTTTAAGAAAGCACACGCGGCCACTAATGGCCACTAAAAGGGTAATGAAGCGGAATTAGAGGACAATGAAGTATGCTAGTCGAGAGTTAGAGGATGCACCTGTTTGGAACAATAGACCAGTGCACAGGTAGCGCGTCCCCGTCTCCTTTCTTTTACCCAGCAAGTTTTCCCAAGGATGAGACCTAGTGCAATCGAATCTTTGTATCATAAACCTACTATGTTCCAAATTTCGTGAAAATCGTTGGAGCCGTTCTCGAGATCCGTTGAACATAAATAACCAGATATAAAAATAGCCACATATAAAAATAACCAGATATAAAAATAACCATATATATGAATACAGAAATTGCTCGCTTAATATAATAGGATTATTATCAATCTTCAAAAAGGTTTCAATCTCGAATCGAATATTACAGATGGCCAATAACATGGCCATTCATCTGTTACATAAATGGTAATGGCGTCAGACGTTTCACTCACGTGTTACTCGAGACTGATTGAAATTTAAGTCACATCATTTTCCCCGGGAGTTCTCTAGTGATTTAGTATTCTAATAGTTGTCTTCCTTGTGTATAGTGAGATTTATTCTAGTCTGTTCACATTACTCATAAACAACACCATTCCTTCTCATTCAAAGGTTGCTATCAGTTTGAAGTGTATCTCATGGTTATAGGTGGTAACTGGCATAGGATAGTATAGTGCAGCAATTTGTGTGGTCCTTTATTGTAGTCAATTGGCGATCTAGAGACGTGGAAATCATTTATGACTTTCTGAACAGGATGGTAAATTACATGTGAATCAAGTGCTCGAAAACAATAAAGTACACGAGTAGAATTTTTAAATCTGTTGGAGTTATCATGACGGAAGTCAAAACAGGTCATAATTGATTGATTGATTCATTGAGTACTTTATTTATGTAGATTACAATATATACTGGTTTATACACTCATATACAATAGCTTACAATACAGCAAAATTATAGATGAATTTACATAATATAGACTAAGAAAATAATTATTGAACTGTATATGATATGAAAAAGTAATTTGTATTATAATAACTATAGATAATTATATTGTTATGCATCTACATAAATTGGCGGAGCTTTGGACATATCAATGTCCATTCTTCGGAAAGAATATTAAAAATATCCTCCCCACTAACTCTCTCTCTATAATCAGTGAGTATAGAATGTAATGTAGAATGTTACATCATAATTCTGTATGGTGGTAAAAGGTCGAAAAATAAATAATACGGTAAAGGTGGAAATCCTATAGAATGTTACATTCTATACTCACTGGTCATAATACTCGATAGAATAGAATAATCGCTGTTTACATCCACTTGAGTGGTTAATTTCTGAAGTAGTGAAAATCAGTTCATAATGTTTCTCAAGGATCAGTTTAACACTAAATCTTGTGCTTATTCAGTTCAGCTCTTTTTTGCATATTTTTTCTTTCCTGTTCTATTTGAGGTTAAATTATTTCTCTATCATTATCCTATACTATTAAACGAGCAACTTCTGTTTATATGTTCAGATGTTTAGATGTTTGGATGCTTAGATGTTGAGATGTTTATATGTTTGTATTTCACCGGATCTCGAAATCGGCTCTAACGATTCTCACGAAATCCAGCACATAGTAGGTTTATGATATAGAGATTCGATTGCACTGGGTTTCATCCCTAGGAAAACTCACTGAAGGACTTCAAAAGGATAATTATCATTCAACCTTGGGAAAACAGCTGATAATAATTATTTTGTCGTCTGGTGGTGATGGAAGTGAGTGAGCAAGCTCATGTGTGTGACTATGTCAATATTATGACTCAGCTGTTGAACTTTTGTAATCATTCAATCAAGTAGGCTACTTAGTGCCGGTTGCAAAAAAGCCGGGTTATTTTGAATCCTGATTAATTCCAGTAGATCCAACTTTTTGGAAGTGGTCTTCTCTGATTTGGTTCTCGTGAAGTTAATCAGGATTAAAATTTAAACAGCTTTTGTGCAACTGGGCCATTGTGAGGGAAATTTTTGCATTCCTCTCGTAATTAATCTCAATTTACTGTGATTAGATAGAACATTTCTGTATGAATGTTATGAATCTTATTATAATTTCTTCTTTCGTAATAAATGTTTTATACTTTTGTACTCTAGCTCGGTCCCCGATATTCATTTGTAATTATTCACCATTGATTTATGTTATGCTATCGGTTGATTATTTCATGTTGGAAGCCTGCTGACAAAACATGCATGATGAACATGTGTGTGTGTGCATTATAACAGAGACAAGAAATATATTGCTTTTATATAGCTTGCTCTATAAGTGCCCTAATATAGGCTTATGCTTATCCTTTATCTATGATTATAAGCAAACATTTATATTCATGTTTATCATGCATGTTCTACCGTTAGTGGCCAACCTGAAAAAGTTCTTCCATTTTTTCCAGTCTTACGATGGAGATTTTTTAAGAAAATCTCAGAAGTTTTGTGAAGATATTCTTCACTGAAGCACTCTTGGTTTATTAGAACAATATATAGGCCTATTTACTAACATTGGGTTCAATCTACTGTTTGTTGAACAAATTATTGATAATAATAGCTCTCAATTTTTTATGTACAACAATAATGAATCTGGAATAGGCATGTGGGGAATAAAACCATGTATAATAGGCCTGTATGTGCATACTCATAAACCATGAATGTATTATAGCATAGGCCTGATTCAATATAGGCTAGTTCCCATCAAACAGCCTATTGTATCCAAAGCCTATGAAGCAATAAACATATTCATTCTCAATCACAGTTGATCAAATGCCTCATTGATATTGAGTTCAATTGTATTATTTATGTTGAGCTCATTAATATCATGTAACTGAATGCTCCTTATGCTCCAGATGGAATGTAGTTGGAATGTTTACGAAGATCTGTATTTGGTTCCAGATATACTGTACCGATATTCATGGTATTTGATCGTTATGGTTATTCCGCGCTGAATACAAGTATTATCAGAGACAAGAAATATAGGCTTATCGTTTATCTATGGTATTATACTAAATAAATATATGTTAAATGCCTCTTCAAATTGATTCAAGTCACCCTATTGATCCAATAGGATGGAGTACTTTCCAAATCAACACCTTAAAGATCAAAGATGTAGCTAACTAAACAATAACATATTGTGCTATCTGTTATGTAGATTTTTCAAATGCAGTCCGTTTATATTGTTGACATCACCAATCTACATATATTAAAAAAAAATCCATTTTCCTAAAATTTAAGAAAAGGGGAAAGTCGGAAGTGGTGCGTGAGAATAGAAGAATTATCTAGAAGACAGTTCTAGATAACAAAATTATACCTAGGATACGTGGATTTGAGCCCAGGAACAATCAAAATTAATGGTCTGCTGAATATCAGAAACGCTCAAGTCATTTTCCGACTAGAGTGTACTTTTCACCGACTTGACCGAATTGAGATAGATAAGACCTTTTAGAAATCACGCGAAATGTACATTTTATGAAAACATCAATAAAAGTAGAGTCTCGATCATGAATAAAACGTATCACACAACATTCCCAGCTGTAGGCTGTGGTGTCCAGTTATTTATATTTCAATTGAAAAATTTTATAGAAAATATCTCTATCGGCTTTTGTGTACGCATCAGACTAGTTTAATGCTTAAATTGTTCCAATTGCTATAACCTCAACCTTTATCTTTTTCAGGTTATCAGCGTTGCACTTCCAACCCTATATCATGAGGATAATTGGATCAAAATCCATTCTAATCCAAATTGAAAGACAAAAAATATGAATAGTGGAAATGAGGATCTTTGCACTGAAGCTTTAGCTTGCAATATATTTGGTATAAATTCTTTGATAGGGTAGGTATGATATTATTCAATTCAATAATTCTCTAGTATGGCTTTATATATATAGCACAATAAGCTACCGTATTCTTAATTTTGTCTTGTGATTGATTTATTATATTTCTGTGTAATTGTGAAGGCAAGGTTGTCGTAGATATCCGTATTGTATGAAAACGACATGATATCGTGAAAGCCACTATTATTAAAAAAAAAAATGGAGATACTTTACTCTGTATGAGATAAGATGAGACTTGAAGGAAATATCCGTGTTGCTAAATTGTGCCAAATTTCAATCAAGTAAACCCATGCAAGTCCATGTAACAGCGATATATTCAATTCGACATCACAGTCGATGCAATGTTGTCAATTTGAATCTATCCTGTCATAAATATGAACTTGAATGGAAAGATTGGAATTTTGGACACGGATATTTTCTCATCGATAAGTATCAACTTATAGCCTACTACACAAACTACTGATTCGGTTGTTTTTCTATCATCAATTTCTAGTAAACAGGCAGAGTATAAACAGGCTAGTAGAGTATAAGCTCTACTCGACAATATCAAGGCGGTTCCATTAAATTGTTTTCAATAAATTAATTGAAATTTGAAATTTGTTTTGTGTGTGGAACTTGTTCTTCAGGTAGAGACCGGATCTCTTGCCAAAGCTCAATCTACTTTTAATGGCAAATTAGGAAGTTACAGAGTCTACAATTTGAAAATTGTTTCTATTCAACCCAATTCACGGTACCTAATTTTTATTGATTATCAGTTTATTCTATGAGACTATCATACTACCAAGTGACCTACACCAGACCTCACTGAATTCAAAAGAGTTCTTGCCAAAGTTCAATGTACTTTTAATGGCAAATTAGGAAGTTACAGAGTCTACAATTTGAAAATTGTTTCTATTCAGCCCATTTCACGGTAATTATAATTAATATCAGTTTATTCTATGAGACTATTATGCTGGCAACTACACCAGACCTCACTGAACTCAAAATCTAGGTGACCTTCCAGTTGACTACAGCCTTGAAACACATTACAAGAATGGTCAATAGAGAACAGAATTGGACAGGTAATGGCACAATAATGCAACGGTGCCAGCACACAACAAAACATTACAGTTGAGTTAATTCGGCAGTTGGCCGCCAGAATGCGCCAGTTACCGCACTTTGAGTCTTCCATAATTCCTCGAACGCGTGACGTGGTGGAGAGTTATGGCCAAAAAGAGGCGGGACTTGGATGAATGGGAGGTGACTTCACGTTTAGAGGATAAATTGGGCTGATTCCAGCAACAGCTGTTCGTCACAGTTCTTGTCTTGAGGCAGGGTTGGCACTTGTCAGCCAAAGGAGTCAGAAACAAGACATGATTTGAAAGATATTTTTCTGTTTGATTATGGGTAAAAACATAGTGGAGCGTCGTAGGTGGCTTCAAGCTCAAGAGTGTTGAACTATAGAGAATAAAATAGAATGACTGCCTTTATTTTTGACCTAGGAGGGCGAAGTTAGGGCGCAGTCGGCCCTCTCTCACACTGAAACCTCTAAGAAAAGATAGAATAACGAATCTATGGATAGATTTACCATGTATAGAATCAGTAGGTATTGTCATATTGTATAGAATATCGGGTCACCGAGCTTCGCTCGTTATTTATTTATTGACTTTTGATAAACCAAACACAATTCTTTTAAATGATTGGGGAAGTAGGCCTACTTACAGCACAGCCCAAAACTGTTTCTTTCACGAATTTTGATTTATAGACTATAAATAGTCCAGAAAGTAGGTTATGTTCCATACACTTGAATTCAGGTTCAATTTTCTGTTCAAACATTTGAAAACAAAAAAATTATAATTTAGATTATATACAAACCAAATTAAATAACAAAATAACACTCACTAATCGCTTGAAATTGTCAAATAATGATCAACTTTGAAAATAATGATATACTCTAGTTTAGGAAGATTATCATTGATCAACATAGTTTAGGAGGATTATCATGTCATGTCAACAAATAAGATTATGTTGATCATAATCGATTAAATTGTCTAGCTAGATAAATTTCTAAAGTTGAGACACCTGGGCCAATTAGACTACAAATAATGCAGCTCGCTAAAAAGCTGTTGTAAGAATTACAAGTCTACAGATGGGAATTACTGAGATATTGCAATTATTCAAATGCTAATCAATTTATTATTATTATTATTATTACTATTATTATTATTATTATTATTATTATATTATTATTAAACGAAAATCCAAATTAAACGCTGTTTTCCACCCCCAAGACTTCTGCTACAGCAAATATTGACAACAGGGTAAACAGCTAGATGGATATTCGATGGGCGCTACTATTCAAAAATTATTTGTCAGCCCGGGAGATAATTATAATTATTTCCCGGGCTGATAAATAATTTTCGAATACTAGCGCTCATCTTCCATCTAGCTGTTTACCCTGTTGTCAATATTTGCAGTAGCAGAAGTATTTGAGGTGAATTACAGCATTTGATTTGGATTTTTGTTTAATAATTATAAAGAATTACAAGATTTACAAGTACGAAGGAATATGAATCATAGGGATCTGTATAGCCTAGGTCCATGGCTTCCTCATCATAGCCTTGAAGCAGATAGCGTAGCCTACACGTTTTCTGGACTAGCCCACTCGTTCAAGAGTGACTATCCTGCATTCTGCAAATCATGTGGGCCTGAAACTTTCTAGTAGTTTGTAGAGTATCAACGTATTGATAGTAGATTTTTTTTATTCATGTTAATGAATCAAAATACTGAGACTGTACTGAATCTCTCATTCTTCATTGAAAAAATAATCCATACTTGATATTGTATCTACTTAACAGTAGAATGAATACTAGATGTAAGTAGCCTAGGTTAGACTACTTATAAAAACCAGGTTATTGGAACTTGGGAGAAATGAATCATGAAAATGATGTACTAAGAAAGGTAAGAAATTATATAGTTATTAGATGGTGGGACGGACTTGGTATAAAGTATGGAATCAATCATGATTATGTTCATTGAGTGAAGAGAAAAGATGTCCAAACTCTTCCAGATCACTCCTTAATTTTTCAACAAATTTTAATAAATTGAATATGAATAATTACCACAATATCAACTTCTCAACTACACAAAAAGTGAATTTTAATAAAAGAGATGTGTCCTTGACTCATAGATGAAGAAGGACTTGTCAGTGTTTAAAAAATAAAATTATTGATGCGTGATAAAATTATTGATGAGAATGAGAGAGAATAGAGAGAGAAGAAGAAAAGAGAGAGAGTGTGAGTGAGAAAGACTCGTTTATTTTTAATTTTGGTAATAAAGGATTAAGAATAAGATAACGTCCAATGTAAGGAAATTGTGAGTATATGTGATAAGAGAGTATCTATTGATAGAAGATGAAACTATTAACCATCACACGAGTAAAGAAGACGGAATACAAAATGGATTTTGGAGGGGTGATTGAAGAGTCAGACGCGAGAGAGAAAAATGCTTACAGAAAGAAAACGCGTAGAAAGAACTCTATTAAGGGATCGAAAAACATTTATCCTTCCAAGATTAAAGAAGTGAGAAAATATACAATATGATCAATACCGAAATGCAAAGACATTACAATAATATCTGAAGTTCTATTTTGTGCATTGTTGAATATAAATTGATAAATAAATAAATAATACACTCACAATATTACTGAAGGTGAGGTGCAGGCTTTCAGAGACTAGGAGATGTAAAGATACCAAACAAAGATGAACAATGAGACTTCACATGAGACTGATAGAGACAGCAACAAATTATGGTATAAGAATCTAACGAAGACAGAAGCATCAATCTAAGAACTAGAATTAAGAAAGGAAGAACATAGAGAGAGAAGAATGGAAAATAGCGACCTCCTCCAAACAAGGACACATTATTCAAAATGATATAGGAGTAAGAGAGACAGATGAATCCTATCTCATCTTCTCTCGAAAGACAGAGAGAGCGTGAGGGCTGACAGGAGATAACACATGAGATAAGGATGCAGCTATCATTCCACCATGAGATGGAGGAAGATAGCTACTGGGAGGAAACCTCCATCGAAGAGAGATAGAAGAATCCAACACCACAGGGAAGACAAAGTATGAGTTGTGATGAGAGGAGGCTGATACATAGGAATGTGAGGAGAGAGAGGGAAGAATCCAACACAATACAGATTGGAAAGAGATGAGAGGAGGACAGAGAACAGAAGAGAAGTGAAGATAGGAGAGATTTAAAAAGGAATGCGGGAGGAAGAAGCCTTCTGAAGGAGAAGAGGTCTAATTTATAAGGAAGAAGAAGGGACTATCTGACACTGTAGAGGAAGAACAGAGGAGGGAATACTGAAGATAAGACGAGGGAAAGATTCTCGTCCATGGAATCTAGGAACGTGAGAGAGAGCGATAAATTGAGTATGTGAGACAGTGTGGGAGTGAGTGTAAGAGGATAGGAGAAGAGGTAGAGATGGAAGTGAGAGATAGAGGTATGATTTGTGTGAGAGGAGTGAGTGAGATGAAGTGTGTGTGAGAATGAGTTTCAAAGAGAGACGGTAAGAGAGGGTTTGATAAACTAAGAGGGGTGAGTGAGGGATAATGGCACAGAGTGAGTGAGAGAGGATGCAGCTATCATTCCACCATGAGATGGAGGAAGATAGTTACTGGGAGGAAACCTCCATCGGAGAGAGATAGAAGAATCGAACACTATACAGAGAAGACAAAGATAAAGTATGAGTTGGGTACTATGTAGTAAGACTCAGGTTAAGAGAGAGACACAGTGAGAGTAAGAGAGAGGGAGTATTATACAGAGAAGCAGGGGATAAGAGAGTGAGTGCGAGAGTGTTTGAGATGTAGAAGAAAGAGTGAGTGTGGGGGAATGACAGAGAGTGACTAAGAGAGCCATATAGTGAGAGTGAGGGTATGATAAAGATGCAGTGGAGTGAGTGAGAGAGGAGAAGCAATATACTGAGAACCAGGGGATGAGAGAGTGAGTGAGAGAGTGTTTGGGATGTAGAAGAGAGACCGTTCCGTTGCATCCCAACGCGACTGTCAGAACTGAGAACTGTGATGGCGCGGGAGGGGGCCGTTTGATAATCACCAAAAGGGACACGCCCCCCTAACATTGGCGTCACAATTTTGATATGGAGGGAGCGCCGGGTCCCGGATTGAGGGACGCTCGCACGACGCTTGCAGACGCTAGCAAAGCATTCTCTCTCAGACGTCCAACAGCTACACATGTCGTCTCTCTCCGCGGAACAGACCAGATTCCAACTTCCAAATATCACCGGTGCATGCCTCATCAACACTGGGTGAGTAGTTTGTATTTGCACTCGAATAAAACGATCAAAACATCCTCACACCACTTTGTTTTACTGTTTTTGTATCAACCAACAAAAAACACTGTTTTGATAATATTGTTAGACTCGAAAATAGACTAGGAGAAGACTGATAAATGTTTCCTCTTCAATTTCCACTATAGGTACAGTTTGTGACTATTTAGTGTTAACAAGATTTGGCTTATAATAATGGCTGGATAATATTGTTAGACTCGAAAATAGACTAGGAGAAGACTGAAAAATTTTCCTTCTTCAACTACCAGGAACAGTTTGAGACTATTTAGTGATAACAAGATTTGGCTGTGACAAAGATAAAACTCTATTTTGATAGGATTGTTCTCGAAAATAAACTAGGAGAAGATTGAAAAATGTTTCCTCTTTGACTTTACAGTGTGCGACTATATAGTGATAACACACCGTCAAGCTAGTGAACTTCTCTAGTAGCCATTAGTTGCAATATTATCTTCATTGTTTCTTAGTTCCATTGTACTCTTTCCAACTGAATCTTAATACTATAAACTGATGAATACTCCATGTTTGTTACAGTTAGGAGTTTTGTTTGGATTGAGATTTTTTTTGTAGACGTGATACTTAGTTACAGATTGATTAGATCAAATGCAATAATCAAATCTCAATAAACCAAAGGGTTTAGGTTAGTCAGGAAGTTATGAAAATTCAAAATGTTTTCTGGACGTGATACTTACACATTGATCAGAGCAAACATTGCAATAATCAAATCTCAATAAACCAGAGGGTTTAGGTTAGTCAGGAAGTTATGAGAATTCAAAATGTTTGTGTTCATGTAATTTGACGTAACTGAATATATTTGGAGTTCATACCCTACCTTGAAGACTACCTTGTTCCCAATAACTACTAACTGTATGGAGAGTTCTGGAGAAAATATTCTTATTAAATTCCTGGCTTTGAATAATATTATACATCGCTCTAAACTCTAGCTAAATTCTCCAATATTCACAATAATTGTTATTGTTTTTGAAGACTTGTCTTGTACATTTTGGCGTTTGGTTTGGGAAATATCCACTAGTTTTTGATTTTGTTAAAACATTACAAAAAGTGTAATCAGTACTCATATTCCTTATTTATTGAGAGACATTTGGAACTGGAGCAATTGAACTCATCTACATTCATTCTTGTGGCTTGTGATTATTCTTCCCTTAGTAGATTGATTCAGTGAATTTCGATGACTAGAGTGGCTGGTTATCATTATATTCTTTGCCATGTTGGAACTTGGGAGCTTGTTAAACGAAATCTCTTTCCAAAAGTATGTTCACATGATAGCTCCTCACTGTTTTTAATGCCTATGACTCAACACTATATTCTTATTTACAAACAAAGGATTCATTAAAACACGTAATCATCTTGGAGGTCACTTGTGCCTTTGATTATGTGTTGTGTTTTCAGACATCAAAAAATTGAGTAGATAACCTCCAAATAAATATACCTAATCTTTTGGTAGATGCATCGCGGTGAATTCTTGAACATTGAATAATTTCTTAGTCTTGTTTCCAATTTATTTCATGCAAAAATTAGGTGCTCTCATGTTTTGAAGCAGCTTAAAATTGAGAAATAACGGAATAAATGTTTGAGAATATTGACATTATCAATTCATGTTATCGCAATTTGATTGATTGTTTTAGAGTTTAGTTTTAGGCTATATATTATGAGTCGTCTTTATCATATTTGTTCACAAGTAAAATCTATAGCTATGTGAGTTTCGAATTCCATCCATCATAATGATCATAATTATGAATCACATACTGGTTTATAATGATGAATCATTGAATAATAATGAAGTTTCAAAATCATTATACATTAAATAATAATGAATCATTCATTGATGTATGATTGATATCTATTGGAACGCCTTGTTTTCAGAATAATGTGTTTGTGAATAAGTGGAGGCCTAGATTCAAATATTAGCAAAATGTGGATTATGGTTTAACGTCAAAAATTCTATTCTTTTTTCTCATGATATGATTTTTATGCCAATATTCTTCATTGTCCATCAGCTAAAATCAGACTTAGCTCTTCCCCTTCTGCTTGTCTGTATAGGTTATGAAGTATACTCAATAATGTGTGAATTTTATTATTGTTTTATGTGTAATTTAATCATTTCATTTTCAATTATAATATTTTTTTGTGATAAACTAGCCTGGATTCAAAATCGGGGTCTTGAAATCGCAATCGCTTACCACACTTTAGTCCCTGATTTCTGATTTTTGTCAGAAAGTGGGGACAGCAGAAACATGATGAATTTAGGGGATGTAGGGACATGCAAGGGGGGATATATCCCGGGCCAAAACTGGGCGTTGGTGGGGGTGAAATTCTATGGGTATTGATGAGCTGAGGCTGGACCCGTGTAGGGGATGAAAGTTGTGGGGTGGGAAGGGGGTTTATACCCAGATAGCGGTTCAACCCTTGCTTATGGAGGGGAGAAATTGCAAACCCAGTGGTGGGGGAAATGAATTCAAAGCCGAGACAAGTACAGTTCTGGAATGAGATTGTAGGTCTGGCTCCAACGTCAGGGTACACGAGGGGGGGATGCTGGGTGGGGGGAAGGGAGCCTTTTTAAAATGATGGCGTTTTGCAAATAAAATGTTCCCCTCCACGCGTTTCCTCGTGAACCCAGTGACGACATAGAGGTTTCATCGATTTTCCCCAACCCTCAAATTTCCCAACCCATCCCTTACAACGAGATTCCATGGTGTGTCTACAATACAGCATTCCACTACAATATTCATCTCATACTCTCATTCATCTCATATAATAGTGAATGTTGAGACTCTAGGATATTGTGGGTTTAATCAATATTGATTAACATTGAAATTACTGAGATATTGTCAGATGGTTTACCCTGTTGTCAATATTTGCAGTAGTAGAAGTCTTCGGGGTGAATTACAGCATTTAATTTGGATTTTCGTTTAATAATAACTATTAATATTGATCCACACGAATCTGATATATGAACTTCAGATAAATTAATTAAAATAAAATCAAAATCAAATCAAATAATTTTTATTTTGACAGTATAGCAAAATACTGTATAAATTATACTGCTATAAAATTATGTTCATCTATTTTCATTGATAACCACAACACTGTTATTAAAACGGACTACAAAATTATATATTCTCTATTTCAAGAGTCAAATGAGATGAAAAGAGTATTGATGATGATAATGATTATGATGATAACTAGAATGAGCCTTGATGATTGGTCCAACTAATACGAAAGAACACCCACGATGAAAATTCTTCTCTTGAAACTCAGGAAGATTTTAATTCATCAGACGAACCAAACTTCGAACCGGTTTCATCCCAATAGATAAAATGAACTAGAGCGTTACCAATCACTAATAATAATAATCCATTGTAAGATCATTTTTGAACATTTCAGTTCAGTAATGCACCAAAGTCTTGCCAAAGACCGACTTTGACTGCAATAAACACTCACTTGTCTTGTACTGATGGTCACTTGTAATAATAATACTGAGGGTGATCCCCACATAAGCTCTCAGGCTTGTGCGTGGGTAATGAGTAAGAAGGATGATGAGAAATGACGACTACTTTTAAGGTAGTCGGGACCGACGGCTCATCGTCTCCTCCCAAAGACACTCGAATATCATTATTGGCTAATCATCAACTGAATTTTGAATAGTAAAATAGGAGATATTAAAAGAGATAGTAAAATAGGTGATCCCCACATGAGCTCTCAGGCTTGTGCGTGGGTAATGAGTGAGAAGGATGATGAGAAATGACGTCTACTTTTAAGGTAGTCGGAGGTTCTCACATCTTCCAGTATGATAAAATTGGAGATTATCACTTTATCAGTCACAATAATCAGCGTAATCCCTAATCACTGATTATCTGATTACCCAATAATTTTTCTATAGCTCTACAGCCCATTGTGGGCTTTGACCTCCTCCACAACATTCCTCCAAGCATTTCTATCCTCTATGAATTCTCTCCATCCTCTATAACCCATTATTATCGAATCATCCCTTGGATTACCCAATTATAAATCGAGTGTCCTTGTACCCTGATGCTCTGTTATTCCAGGTGACCCATGGAATGTGAAACATTGAATGCTGATAAATAAGGAAAGCTACAAGACACAAAACAACGCGGAAGAAGAAATTGAGTTCATCAGAGATTTACAATGGTGTAATAACCGAAACCGGTCTTTCTAAGTATCAATAAATCTGTGGTTTTTGACAATTTCTTAGTCTTTTTCATTCAATATGAATAATTACCACAATATAAACTTCCCAACTACACAAAAAGTAATAGTATCAATCATAATATCTATAAAATAGAATTATAGTACACTTTGTCAATCATAATAATATTGGGAGGCTGTAGCATTGAAACGATATCTACTTTTCAATAAAACTTGAGAAAATTATTTATTTATTATTTTACAAAGGCGACTTTCTAGAAGTATTTTAAGCCTAGGTGATGATGATGGGATGAATGATAATACAATGAAGGTAGATTTATGAATGAATAAAAATCATAATAATATTAGGAGGTTGTAAAATCAGAATGATGCCTACTTCTCAATAATACTTGAGAAAAAATACTATCGATTAATTTTTCAATTTAATATGATTGGATCAACGCATTCATTAATTTTGATAATTTGTCTCACAATTCTATTAGTGTAGCCTACTGATAAAATTCATGAATAACTCCCTCAACTGAAGAATATTATAATATTAATATGGTGAATGATTTCTGTGATCTATTTTTTCATTGCATTCAATGCACACAATGATAAAATTAATTAGTTAATTGTACAATTACTGTAGGTACCCACATTTAGATGAGTTAAGCTAACTCTATATATAGACCTAGCAGCTAAATAATTTGTTAACTTGATCTACAGTCATGAATACTATTTTTCCAATTCATTCACAAAAAATGGAAAAAAATAAACGAACAAGTGAATGATTCCATTTATCACAATATATTTTGGACAGAAATTGAACTTTAACTTTCCTCAGTAAAAACATAACCTATTTTTTCGGACATTTTATTATTTATCGAAATTTGGGAACAGAATAGTTTTGGGCTATGCCTGTTGTTTTATCCCGATCATATTCATATATGATTTGTAATTGTATCAATAAATAAATACTACTTCCCCCTAAACAGAGTTGAAATAGACTGGAATCGGGAGCTCCTCTGAAAACACTAGTCCCTGTTTTGTAGCACGTACAACTTAGACTTTGACCCTTTCTAATCAGTACAAGAATTACGGTCAAATCCACAACCTTCTAGGAAATGACCTCCCATTCAAAAAATACAAAAGGTGAGCCCCGTCTCTCCATGCAATCATTGCGTGGCCTTGGCTTCTATATGGAGGACACAATACAACCCTTTACCTTCTTTCAGAAAACCCTTCACTATAAACGAAGGACGCAATAAATGTCCATCGGTTCCCTATGAAAGGGTTGAACGAGGGTTAACCCTTTGGTCCACTGATAAATTACAGTTTTGTAGGCCTATTTGGAGGAAGCGTGCTCGGACAAAGTCATTACAGCCCTATTGTCTAATGCAACCCTTTGTGTGTGATTTGAAAAATACATACAATGGGAAAGGGTTGGAAGGCGCTTTTTTACGGAATTTCCAACAATGTCCCCGGATTGTTACACAACAATACGATATTGTTCAGGGAGTTTTAGAATTATTTTGAGGGTGACATTGACCTAGCCCCTGATTTTTTAGAGGTATTGGGATAGAGGATGAAATACTTTTTTTGGATCTGGGTTAGAGAATTTTTGAACTCGAGTTGATTCATGTTTCTCCAGAATAATGATAGAAACTACATTTTTTAGATGAAAAAGATCATTCAGTGATAAATATTTGTCCTGGCTTCCCTTTGCAACACAGACAGTGTTAGATTGACTCTTTTAAACTTCATTTCTCCCAAAAAAATGAATATTTCTCCTCTATCAGAATTAACTGTTTATTAATTTAATATCTGTCACTATTTAATAAGTTGGGAATGAATTTGAAATTCTTGTTTTTCAATTCCATTTCAGAAAGACCTGAACAACTTATGAATAACTATTGTAAGTTACACCACAAACCAATGTTCGAATCATGTTATGAGCAGCGATGAAACAGATCTCTATAAACCAGTAATACTTCCATGGGAATGACTGGCAGACATCCACAAAGTGAGGTAATCCAAAACTTCAAATGTCAATGAACTTCCATTATCATCATATTGTTCCTAACACACCAAATACCCACTCCAAAAAGTGAATAAGTTGAACCAATCTTTATAATTCAGCAAGTTGATAATTTCAATTTGAATTAACCAATTTAGAAAAAATTATATTACCAATTTAGAAAAAAATTATATTTCCAATTTATTTTTCAAGTAGCCCCATTGTAATGCTTATAATTCGTCATCTCCAAATCTCCTAATGATAACAACCAGAAGTCATAGCCTAATCATAACGAAATTTCAATTAGAATTCGATATCACAAATTTCCAGCATTGTGAAGATAATGTGAATAGTTCCTCATGAAACTATTTAGTCATATTTTCAAAGTTTAACACTTTCAAAAATATATTTGATTGAAATCGGTAATATATTTTTATTAATAACACAATCGATTAATTATTGTTTTGTGATAAATCACAAGTTTAACCTTACATTTTATAGCAACCTTACTACTTGTACTGTTTTATAAGAATAATAATGCGGAATTAAAAAATCACTTTACTTATATGGCCTAATTTTGTTCAAACTGATAAAAACAATATGAAAACTTGTAGTACTTCAAGTTGAGAATGACCAATGGTCGGAACTAGTCGTTAAAATATTTAAAAGTTTTTAATAAAGGGTACTAAAAGTTTTTATATTGTTTTTATTAATTTGAATAATTGAAATATGCATCTTCCGACTTGTGTAATACAATACTACAATACATCAACTACATTAAAAATGTTAAAATGTAAAATTATTTTATAAAATCTGCAGGATACGAGCGAGGATCTCCAAGGACGACAGGACATGATGTGCAACGACCTCTGCCAGATTGTTGTGGACCTACCTGTACGTATACTGAATGTATCCTGAGTGAATAAGCTATCCGGTATACCTTCAGTATACGTAACAGGAGGGCCCACTTTTCTTCATATCAGCTGACTGCCTCTCACTCACTTGCTGTCTCTCTCTTCAACACTCCAACACGTCGACAAGGATTATACCGGAAAATATAGGACTTTACATACTTTAGATAATATAGCAATAGATTTAGCCATTCAAGAAATTCATCTATAGCAAAATTAATCAATACATAGTCTACATTTAAAAATAGAGAACTTCACATTCTAGATAATATAGCAAAAGCTATAGCGATTCAAGAGAATTACCTATAGCAAAATTGATCATTAAATACATTTAAAAATAGAGAACTTCACATTCTAGATAATGTAGCAACAGCTACAGTGATTTATGAAATTTACCTATAGCAAAATTAATCAATTAATACATTTAAAAATATAGAACTTCACATTATAGATAATATAGCGACAGCTACAGTGATTTATGAAATTTACCTATAGAAAAATTAATTAATTAATGAATTTAAAAATTCATCAAATAAATTTTCTATCGAATTTGTTGAATATTGTGTTAAAGTTTCATATATATTAAATTTGATCTATGGATATAGCCAAGTTGATTCACAATAGATATGTCATTCTAGCAGGCATCTTACTATAATGAAGTTATCATGAAATATGTTCATGATCAACAAGTATGATTCAGTAGTATAAAAAGAAATTGTCTGTTTTCAAAAGTTCAAAGTACATGTATCTACATTTTTCATTGTTGAAAATTATATAAAATTTTATCTATTGGTATTACAAGTTGATTCACAATAGATATGTCATTATAGCAGGCATCTTCCTACAGTTATCATGAAATTATCATGTTATATTGTTATCATGAAATATGTTCATGAACAAGTATGATTCAGTAGTCCAAAAAGAAATTTTCTGTTTTCAAAAGTTCAAAGTTATATGTATCTACATTTTTACATTGTTGAAAATTATATTAAGTATCTTGAAATTAAGAGATTATTCATTCTATAAGTTCCTCTGAGAGGAAACAATTCATTTTTTATATTATTAGAAGTTATGAGTTACATTCTTTATTCTTAATTCATTTATACAATGCGTACATTATAAAAATTATAGGGAGAGGAAAAAATAAGGTAACCTTGTGCTATTCCTCTCCCAAATTTAGATAACACATAGTCCGAAATAGGTTAAGTCTTGTAGTTCTTCAATTCACAAAATTTTCAGTCTCCAAGTATTTTCACAAAATAGATTTTCAAATTTAGATGCTTCAAAACTCAACATAGAAGAAATATTTCACATTATTATAACTAGAATAGGAAATGTTCAGATGAATAGTAAGATTGTTCATTCTCAATATACATAAATTTGACGGATCCTGTAATTACTGTTTGTAAGACGTTTCAATTTATTTTAAGTATAATTTCTTGTGAGCTCCACTATTTCCAAATGTTCAATTTATAACAATATTTGAAAACTCTTGATAGGTCTAATGATAACGTTAATCAATTACCCAGACTATATATCTCACTAATTATCGTTTGCTATGTAAAAATATAATAACAGTATTATAAATATAATAACTCAAGAGCTAAAGCTATAATATGTGTGGTGCCGGCGGTTTCACAAAAGCCGGTTAAATTTTAACCGTGATTAATTCCACAAGAAACATTCAGAGAAGCCGTAAAAGAAGCCTTTTCTGATTAGTTCTTGTAAAGTTAATCACAGAACCGGCTTTTGTGCAACCGGGCCATAGAAATAGATGGTTGAACTCTTATGACTGAGCTTCAAGTATGCATGGATATCGAAGAAGTTGATAATAAAACTACTTATTCAGTATTCAGACAAAGTATCATGTAAAATATTTGTTAATGACAATAGCATTTTAGCTTGTAATTTTAGTCGAAATATTATTGTGAGTTAATCAATCAATCAATACTGTAATATATATTCAATTATTGAAATGTCACTTGACTCAGTTGTAAAATCTTAAGAGTTTATTGTATCATCAATCCTCAATTGGAATAATAAATCGACCTCATTGCTGAATGCTAAAGTAACTCGTATATATTGTATGTGTTTGAGTTTTTACTTTAAATTATTTACAATTATTCACAATAGTGGAAATATTGGACTTATATTTTTGGAATACCTTAAAGAGAACATTGCTGCAGAATATCATCAAAGTAATATATTAATTTTCATAAATATTGATTAAATATTTTTATGTATTGTTATACATAATTTATTATGTCACAGAGTGAATTCCAAGATTTATAGAAATCACTATGATGCTTGAAAAAGTTTGTAGAGTGTATGAATTATTCATTCACTACAAGTTGATAAGAAATGTAACTGTTTTGTAGTGCTACAAAATCTCTCTCATAATATATTGTTCAATTCAATTGTAGAAGAAAATGCAAAACATTTTGAATCATTCAAATTTTATTACTCCTATATCTCAAATATGACGAACTCAATATCTCAAAATAATCCAAATCAAGGTGAGTAGACAGAGCTTCATTCATTGGAAGTCTTGAATATTTCAACTTTTCTATTGCATCATGATAATTGAATAAGAACATTTTCTGCATGATTCAGTATCAAAGTCTTAAAAACTGATTCTTCATATTCTACAACCCATTGCAAACTACAAATTCATCACAATAACTATTTCTATCTTTATTATTATAAATTATGAATATTTTATTTATACATTAAAATTATGTTAAACTGATAATCTCATCAACTTTGTTCATGTTTACAATCTATTTCAGTACAAAAATTATCAGTATTCATTATTCAGTTCAAAATGACTATCATTTCATTGGAGCTTATCACTGAATATAATCGGGAAAACATGGAAACAGTTTCCTGAATTTTATGAAATTGATCCACTTCTATAATTTTATTCACTTCCTAAATTGACCCTTATCAGTAAGTAGATCAAATTAATTTCTGCAGATTAAATTGAAGATTAGCCAATCAACTGTAATTTCTTATAGATGTGCATGAATATTCCAAGTGTAATAAAATATATTTTCTATAGTACCGTATAGTAGGTGTAGACTTGTTGAATTTTCTAGATGGGTGCATTGTATTGTATTTTATTGATCGTTTTGAGAATAAATAAATTGTATGCATGAATGTTCTTTTTATTTATAAACCTTGTTACTGAATTGCATGTTGACTCTTAGATATCATTGATGAAGTGTAAATATTCAATTAAAACATCTTTTCTCTCACAGAAGTTTGAATTATAATGTGAAGATTTATTTATTCATTCACACTGGCACAGATAATACAATGATCGAAAGAGAAGAGTAGATTAAGTTCATAGATCTTCCTCTTCAGAATCTTGATGGATAAATTAATGCTACTGGAATAATGTTATATTCACTTATCAATATCTCATGAGAAACGCAATCATCCTATAATTCAATAATCACAATCTGTGAATCATAAACACAAACATTTAATGTTTTCGAAAAGCTCTTCTGACTAATTGCATATTGATTTCCAAGATCATTTCTATTCCATGATGAGTAATTCTACAATTGTACAATGATTTTACTGAATAAGAAGATAAAATAATTATCAACTGAAAATACCAACTCACTGATTCTTTCGTACTTATTGCTTTTAGTGACCGTCCAACCTTCTAACCAATAAGTTACGCCTAGTTCTTCATATTTCACCACAAACATCTACATCAAACATAAAGCATTTGAATAAAAATCATGTTTTTGGACTCAGGGGACCTTGAAACGTATAGAAAACTTGAAATTAGGGTACCTTAATTTTTTTGGAAAGCAATACTTTCCTTACCTATGGTAATAGGGCAAGGAAAGTAAAAAACTTTGAATATGTTATCATAATAATATTGAGAGAAGAAATCATTGAAATTCAACATTGAGCATTTAACACTTTTGAAAACTTAACTTCATGAAGACACATCTCATACATATTATGATTGTTGAACAACTCTTTGGGGTTTGATGCGAACCACCATCTTCTTTTTAGAAAGTTTCAACAAGGTAGAAAAGAGAAAGTCCACAACTGGGCCAATGGGAAGGTTCGCTATCACTTTATTTACAATCAACCCTTTGACGGGGGTGGTTTTCATTCAAGATGGTGAACTTTCTAATCTTTCTAGGAGTGGAAACTCGAATGAGACCTGTTGAGAAATCTAGTATTTTGAAGCTCACCTTAGAGGAAAGGTGTTAGTCAATATTCAAGGCTCCTTCAGAATAGTTTTAATAGTGATAGTGGTACAGGTAATGTGATATATATCTTCAAGCTGTTTGGAGTGGAGGAGTCTATGGAGTCTATGACTGATGGGAGTATTCAGTCTATGAAAAGGTAGGTTTGCCCACTTATATTATTGTACTGTATCTCGTTATACACGATCTGAACCAAGATTTCTAAGGATCGTTCAACCATGAATAAGTAGCGATAGGCCAAAATAGTAACGTAAATTTGAAAATAGGTTTTACAGTGAGAATATTTATGAAATTCATGTAGTCTCCTACATTTCAGCCTCCTCCAATAGTAAATGCATTTTCACTTTCTATGGAGTCTATGACTGATGGACCATATGGATGGACCTATTTAGTAGGATATTATAAATGTGTTTGAAAACTAAATCAATTCTAATTATTTCTCTTCATATTTTTTTAATATTCAAGTTATATTCCATTAGTGGAAAAGTATATATATGCAACAGAACTCCTACATGTGTTTGTGAGATTCAATCTCTTGACTTCAAATAGGAATTAGGAAGCTTTAAGACTTATAGCTACGTTACAAAGTCCTCCACAAAATAACTAGATTCTGAAATACTTTTTCATAACAAGAACAAATGGATGAAATAGATATTGTCGATTGCACAAATGATTTTGATCTGGAGAACAAGACTTGTATCTCAATAACAATTGCATCACATTTGCTTTGGTTGCTTTGGTTGTAGGAAAAAGAGATTTTTTTCATTGTTTTATCAAATCAGATTTCAATGGTAATGCATATTAGAACTGACTAGATTGGGAGCAAATTGTATCCTTGCCGAGTTCTAACAATGTCAAATCAGATTTCGATGGTGATTCATATTAGAACTGACCTGATTAGGAGCAAATTGCATCATTGCCGAGTTCTTACAATGTCAAGTGGAAGTGATATATTAAGTGTATATATAATGATTAAGAAAATGAAAGGATTTGATAGAAGAGTTAGTATTTGTATTCTTAATAAGATGCTCTTCTCACTCATTACATACTCTCAGATGAACAATAAATCAGAATAATAATGAGTCATATCAGAAAATTTGAAAGATAGTTTCTGTGTTCAAGAGCTGTGTTGATTGGAGGCGGACTGCCACACATCAGTATCAGTGAACGTGTACGGGACGGAAAGTGAGAATATTATCACCTTTAGTTCCAATGGGGACTATTCATACAAGCTCAGATAGGCTGAGTGAGAATTGTCTCATTACAACACATAGGAATTATCACTGGACCGGCCATTGACTATGATACTGATAAGTGAGAATCCGCTTATAGTCATTTTCAGACAGTGTAGAATCATAGAGAAACAATAGCGTGAGTAGATATCCCATGGTATAGGGTGTTTATGTCTCAACTTTTACTGTTATCTCAAGCCGATTACTGTTGATTATTGTCGAATTTCACTGTTTTGTTGAAGTGAGAGTGTATGAACGGCACAATATGAGAGACTACCAGTGTCACACTGCTCCACGGGAAAGAATTACATTAACTAGCGGCTTGAGATAACAGTAAAAGTTGTGACATAAACGCCCTATACCATGGGATATCTACTCATGCTATTTTTTCTCTATGATGTAATGTAATAAGTAAGTACTTTCATTTTTCACTTCATTCACGACGACATGCAGTGATCAATTCTTCACATATTAAAGATTTCATTTGGTAGAATGTAATGGCATAGGCTGGCCACTGACGGTGGGACATGCATGATACACATGTCGTCATCATACATTGTTGTGTCATCACAGCAAAAGGCCTTGAGAAAAATAATTCTTTATCATGAATGTCTTACCGTTAGTTACCAGCCTTACATTTTATACTCTCAGAGCTCAAATCAAGATCAGGCAATTCAATAGTACTACATCTTGAGCAAGCAGTATCAGACAAAAAATAAATTTCTTAGTTTTATTTTTGAGGTTAATAGCCTCCACATTCAGTCTAGTCTACCAGGCAAAGCCAGGCTCTATTTGTTACATTGCTATCAATATTTTGAAAATTAGGATAATATATTGATTTTAATTGGCTGAAGAACGAATCAATAGAGAAATATTGAATGAAAAAGACTAAGAAATTGTCAAAAAACCACTGATTTATTGATAATTAGAAAGACCGGTTTCGGTTATTACACCATTGTCAATCTCTGAGTTATCAGAGATTGACAATGGTGTAATAACCGGAACCGGTCTTTCTAATTATCTATAAATCAGTGGTTTTTTGACAATTTCTTAGTCTTTTTCATTCAATATGAATAATTACCACAATATCAACTTCTCAACTACACAAAAAGTGAACCAATAGAGCTAGATGTAGAGATATTATGCAATAGTTTATTGGGGCAAGTAACAATGGACTAGTTGAAATCTCAAGAGATTAGATGGAACATAAGCATAAAGCTAGAAGTCTTTTAGAATTAGGCTAGGCACACACCAGTTAGTCAAGACAAGACAAAGACACGTTTAGTCACAATACTTCGCATAGTTGCTCATGAAGACATGTCTAATTGCAGTGACTAATCGGTGTGTGCTGCTTCACAAGCAATTATATGGAGTATTGTGACTAATCTTGACTAGTCTTGTTTTAACTAACTGGTGTGTGCCTACCCTTAGATATAGCCATTTTGAAGGTCTACTTCATACCGAAGTAGTCAGAAGGGCTATGGCAATATCTGTTTCCAATTATCTTGTTATAGGAAGTTAACGGGATGAGGTATTCAAGTTCTTCATCATTTATTTCAACTACTCTAAACTGGGAAGCCTACATATTCTAGCGTAATATTGAGAAAAACTCTCGAATTCGCATATTGAGATCAATCATAAGATGTGAAAGATAGGATATTAAAACATGGATTCTTGAAAGCTAGAACTGAAACAACAATGAAAAGTGTGGAGACATGTTTGATGTACATAAATTTAACTCAAGCATCACTAAACTTTTTCAAGGCATCTGATGTACCTCCATAATGAGATGATCATTGACTTTTCAAGCACACAAGACACCTCTTTCTAAGTGAAAGCAATAATTGACTTTATTTTAAGGATGAAAGTTCATTCAGAAGCAATTTTCTGTTGGAAGCAATATATATATACGACCCAAGAAAAAATCCATATTCTCCAATTTATAATGGATGAATCCTATTTCATCCTGAGTCGTGAAGTAACTATTTCATAAAATAGGTGATTACCCATAAATATCCTATCCTATAGGTAATTACCTATTATTAAATCTATCAATAAAGATTTTGAAAAAATAAACGTCTTGGAGGCAATTAGACTCTCTGATCCCTATTACAGCAGCTACTCTTTAAAATCACACACTTAATATAAAATGTTCCATTTGGGAAAAATTGATTAAATTAAAATATATCGTTCAATAATAATTCCAAGTGAATATCATGCCAATACAGATTATGTTAGTCAAGCTGCATCATTTCATAAGTTTCACCTATTTATCTAATAATTAGTTGACCATGGAAAATCTCTCACTTCACTTTTGTTTATACATTTATTCCATCATACAACATTTAGAGAAGGATAACAGGCATGATCTATTCTATTATTCTCTCTTCAATATCCCATAATATTATTCAATTTATTCTCTCTTCGTTCACCATGGTCACATTTTTGATTTCCACTGATACCTTCAAACTATTTGTTACTGGAAATGAATGATTGTGTATAATCTGGCCAAAGAACAAATGAATATAAACGAATATGTATTTTGATGAATTTCATTTTATAATATTATTGATATATTTTTTGGAAGATACAGTTGCCTATTTCTTCCGATGGTTACGAAACTCACATAAACAAATCCTTCGTCATGACTTCCCAATGCTTGGTTGGTTGAGAAATAAGAAACAATCTGCCGTGTGTTGAAAGCCCGCTCAATATTTTAAAAATACAGGCCCCCTGTTCCGGTCTATTTTGGGGTTGTCTTAGTTCGGGGAGCATCCGCCGAATGAAAAAGAGCAGCACACGTCATTCATCACTCAACGAACATCCCTCTAGACAGCAGAGGTTAAACAGAGTACAAAATTCGGCGCAACACACTTTGCAAACACCGAAAGACAGAATCCTTTTTTTAGCTTCTAGGAGAGGCGCGCAGAGAATAAATTCAAGTAGAGAGGTTGGAAGAACTATTCCTCTATATAGTATCTCTATATAATTATATTCAGGAGGGAGACTTGAGAAGTAAGGAGTATAGTGAGGGTGAGGTCCACGTTATAATGGAAGTGGAGAAAGATGGGAGAACAACGTTGCCGATCCTCAGTCTTGTTAATGCCTTCTATAGACAGTAGCTGATACAGGTTTGTTGATGTTAGATCAACTGTTCATTCTCGTTTAAAATAATCAATTATATTTATCAAGCAATAAATTATATTTTTCAATAATTAGATAATGAATTCTTATAATTAAGATGAATCTTTTGGTAATTGATAAAATAATATAAAAACTCTGTAGTACCCTTGAAACCCTGTACCCTTGAAACTCTGTAGTTCCCTAAAAGCTTGTAGTACCCTTTTATTAGAAACTTTAAAATATTTTAACTACTAGTTTCAACCATTGGTTATTTTCAAGTTTAAATTGTTTTGTGTAAACTTTGTGTAACAAGTTTTTATATTTTTTTTATTAATTTGAATAACTTTTTGTAATTTTATTACTTTGTGTAACAAGTTTTTATTAGTTTGAATAACTTTTTGTAATTCTATTACTCTGTGTAACAAGTTCTTATTAATTTGAATAGAGTATTTAATTCAAATAAAGTGATTTTTTGTTGATTGATTATTTATTCTGCCTTGTTAAAAGACGATCTCGCAACAGGGCAAAGCGAGAAAGGGATAGCGCTATCCGCTTTGTTGAATGATAGACAAGGATAGCAATACCATTGCTAATCAAACACTGCCATTATAACGTGGACCTCACTATAGAATAATTCAAGTATAGAGGTTTTGGAGGTGGGCTTGAGCTCTGCAAAGTAGGTGTATTCATTTGATTAGTCCCATAGGTATTTTCACATTATGGTCTTTATTTTAGCAGTATTATAGGGGAAAACACAAGTTCAACTCAATCATATAATAGTCTATTAATACGTATTTTGAATGTCATGTAAGACGAAATTTTTGAAATTCAATGGAAATATAAAAATTAGGATTTAAATCGGAAGAATCATAGAAAGTTTGATTTATTTTCTATTATGATTTATTCTTCAAATATATATTTGAAAATACTTAATCTATTCAGTGATACTGAATAGATTATTCTATTATTATTCTATTCAGTGATATTCTTCAGCAGGGAATAAAAGAATTCGGGCTTGGCAAACAGAAATCGAATCCACAAATTGACTTACCATTGATAATATAATGACCATTTCGTTTCACACTCTAACCAACGCGACGAAGTTGTCATTGCTAATCATATAGATGATCTTGAAGAGCAGTTTACAACTTAGATTACCAATCACTGATCAATTTCATTTCCATCCAATCTCAGAAGAAGACACTCTCAGAGCAATTCAACGTATTCATAGTAATGCTACGGGTGTAGACAAAATTCCTATTAAATTTATCAAGAATATGTTATTTGCTGTTTTACCAACCATTACATACATTTTCAACAAGTCACTTGAAGAAGGCATTTTCCCTGAAAACTGGAAGTTTGCTCTGGTTCGCCCTCTAAATAAAGTTCCATCACCCAATAAAGTTGAGGATTTTAGACCAATCAGTATTTTACCTGCATTGTCCAAAGTGCTAGAAAGACTCATTCATGCTCAAGTTGTAAAATTTCTAGACAACAATAGTAAGCTTCATAACTTTCAATCAGGCTTTAGAAAATTCCATTCAACTGAGACAGCTCTGCTTCGTGTCACTGATGATATAAGGTTAGCTATGGACCAAAGAAAATGCACCATCCTCCCTATTTGATTTTTCTAAAGCATTCGATACTGTTGATCATACAGTCCTTCTGAATAAGTTGGCTATTCTTGGTTTCAGTCGCAACTCGTTAGTTTGGTTTAAATCCTATCTATTAGGTAGGAAACAATGTGTATCTGTCGGTGACAAAAGTCAACTTGGAAAAACGTTATGCATGGAGTACCACAAGGTTCAATTTTAGGCCCTCTCCTCTCACTTTGTATGCTAATGACCTTTCTTCCATATCAAATTCTCCAGTTTCCATACTTGCAGACGACCTTCAAATCTATTTAAGCTGTCCCATAACAAAAATTAATAAAACAGTTGGAATAATGAATCAGGATATCAATTCGATAGTGGAATGGACAAAGAAAAATGGCCTTAAGCTTAATCCCATCAAAACACAACCCATTATAATTGGATATTCTCGTCTTATAAACAATATTGACCTTGAATCGATTCACAAAATTAGTGTAGACGGTAATGACATTCCTTACTGTAGCTCAGTTAAAATTTAGGCATTATTATGAATAATACTCTTGACTGGTCAGAACAAGTGAACAAAACTTGTAAAAAGGTATTCTCAGCCATGCATGCATTGAAGAAAATGCACGATATCCTCCCTAGAAACATTAAATTATTATTGGTTCATCTCTCATCTTCCCACATTTAATGTATTGTAATTCTGTTCTTAACGATATGCAAGTCACTCTGAATGATAAACTACAGCGTTGCCAAAATTATTGTCTACGTTTCGTCTACTCTCTCCAACGCCATGATCATATTACCCCAGCCCACATTGCTAGTTCAACATTGAAGCTTCCGATCAGAGGCTTTTTCGAATAGTCAGCTTGTTAGAGATATCTTGAAATACGGTAATCCGAACTATTTTAAAGATGATTTCAAATTTGTCTCTGAAGTAGGAGGATAGATGCTTCACATACTAGAACCGGAGAAAGTACTTTAAGGATACCCAATCATCGAACTACTATTTTCACAAAATCCTTCTTAGTCAGTGCCTGTCGTGCATGGAATACACTTCCTGTTTCTATCAGGTCTATCGAGAGCCGAGCGAGCTTCAACCTGACTTTAAAAAAACATATTTGGAGCAAATGACTGAAACTGTCCGGCCCTAGAACGATCACATGACAACCATCCCTCACCATTCCACCAATATAAACCTTTAAACCATGTTATAGAACGAATTGTATATATATAATATATATATATATCTATATATATAATATATATATATATATATATATTAATATATATATATATATATATATATATATATATATATAACTCATGTTATTTCAATATCCACTGCATACTGCTGTATATTACTGAAATTTGAAACCCTGATCTACTTTCAGCCTACTTCATTTTATTAATCAATTATTTGATCTTATCTACCTATATAATTATTTTACTTTATCAATTTTCTGTTTTTTCTCTTCAATATTCATATTGATTAAAACTTTTACAATATTTCCATTAATAAATAATCCTTAGTTTAAATAACGAAATTAACGTTTTGGTAGAGAGTTAGTGGGGAGGATATTTTTATTATTCTTCCCAAAGAATGGACATTGATATGTCCAAAGCTCCGCCAATTTATGTAGATGCATAACAATATGATTATTATCTATAGTTATTATATTACAAATTATTTTTTCATATCATATACAGTTCTATAGTTATTTTCCTAGTCTATATTATTAAATTCATCTATAATTTTGCTGTATTGTAAGCTATTGTATATAAGTGTATAAGCCAGTATATATGTAATCTACATAAATAAAGTACTCAATCAATCAATCAATCAATACTGTCATTAATGATAAGTTCTACAAATTTGGAAGAATTAGAAAAAAAATTAATTTCAACCTAAAAGTCATTCATCAATCCATATCACTTTTTAGAATGAGAAAAATATTCAAATACAATTGAATACTATATTAATATTATAATTTGGGACGAAACTTCCCATGTGAGGAGCTGCATCAGGTATTGAATGATATCAACATATTGCATACTTGATTGAATAAACTTATCATGTTATCAGTTGAAGGGTTATACCAATCAAATTATTTGTCAGTTAAAAATTCCACCACTAATTGGATGTATTTATTGGTTTTCATGAACATATAACTGATTACTAGACTGAATTATTGTACTTCAAGTAAGTTATTTGCATCGGCCATATTCTGGAAATATGAAATATTCTAAAAATTCTTGACACATTTTGCAAAATATATTTATAAGAGAGAAAAATTCGAATAAACTTAGGAATCTTTAGCACTGGGATGATAAGAGAACTTGGAATCATTATTATGATAAGAGTACATCGATATGAAAAAGTTGAGTGAGGGGTTATTGACGATATGAAAGTATCAAAATTGAATAGCCTACTGATTAGTCAACCCTTGAAGTCCATCCATATGGGCAATTGTTTGTAAATTGGATGCTTGTTTTAATTGATAAAGAACTGAATTTTTTTTAAAAGAAAAAAAATACTTGAGAGGAGAGATGAGAAATGAAAGTTTCAGAGGGGAAGAATATGATAAGGGAGTTGGACATGTAACTTATTAATTAAGAGACCAAAAAATGAGAGAAGGAATGGAAAGAAATAAGTAAATGAAAAGACAATGTTGGAAAGAGAGACAATGAGAGAGAAATAACTTCCTAAGAAGTAGGAAGTAAGACCACAAGAAAAAGTAGAATAAATATGGGCAGGAGGTAGAAGAGGAGAAGAAGAAGACAGAAATTTTAGGCTGAGGGTAATAGGGTGAGAAATACGAAGAGATAACTAAGAGGAAAAGAGACAACGAATGATGAGGAGAAAGAGGGTTAGAGAGAGGAGGAGGAATGATAGAGAGGGTAGAGAGGCGATTCAAAATCAGCGTCACCGGTATATGAGAGCTATAGTGGCTGAGATATATGTCACTCATTCTCTCTCTCGTTATTTGTCCTCTTCACTCACTCACACACACACACACTCACTCTCAATCACACACACACTCACTCTCTCTCAATCACACCCACTGACTCTCTCTTCTTCACCGTCAATCATACTCTCTCCCTCGCACACACACCCTCTCCATCCAAAGGGCTCTTGGTCGTCAATCAAATCCTCTCTCTCACAACTCGTGTCTCTATCCTTCTCATTGGCTGACACCACAGAAGGGGACTATTGATTGTGTGCCGTAGAAGGGAGAGAGTAGTTTCGAGAAACGGTTGGGGTCCAATATGGCGTCGGTTCGGGGTGGACCGTTGCCATGACAACGCGACATGGTGAATGGTACCAGTCGGCGATAGAGTGAGAGGGAGAGTGTCGAAAAACATGGCCCTGGAAGTCTCTTTGACTGGAAGGATGGCGGTTCCTATATCCTTAGTAATATAGTAATATCCTTAGTAATATATATCCTTGTAATAACATACTCAATACAATATAGGTAATATATTGAGTAATACCATAGAGAAACAATAGCGTAAGTAGATATCCCATGGTATGGGGCGTTTATGTCGCGACTTTTACTGTTATCTCGAGCCGATTACTGTCGATTATTGTCGATTTGTGCTGTTTTGGCCCGGTAAGAGTGTAAGAACGGCGCAATATGAGAGACTACCAGCGTCATAAAGCTTCACGGGAAAGAACTACGTTGACTATCGGCTTGAGATAACAATAAAAGTTGCGACATGAACGCCCTATTCCATGGTATATCTATTTATGCTATTGTTTCTCTATGGTAATACATACTCAATACTCATCCTAGGCCTATATCAACAGTGGACCGAAAATCAAGTGACGAAGCAGTGTGTGATTACATAACCTCAACTTTTGGACAGAATCAACATTCTATCAAAATTTTTGGAGAGAAATAGTACAGGCTCAGCCTAGTTTTTCCTTCAATGTCATAATTGTATTATGATTATAGTGTTTTATTTTATTATTTATTTCATTGATTTCATTGGCAATTACAGATCATAATTATAATAAATATAATATGATTGGGAGAAGACAACAGGCATAGCCCAAAACTGTCTTCTCCCAAATTTTAACAAATAGAAGTTTCAAAAAAGAATAAGGTTAAGATTTCACTTTCACTTCAAAAAGTCCAATTTCCACTTCAAAACTAATGACTAAACTAAAAATTTTGATATTTAAAAACTGATTAAAAACAAAAATATTTCACTCAGATCTCTACAAATTAGAAATTTTTGAGTTATTTTGCAAAATTTTAAGCAAGAAAAGAAACACAACTTATACAATAAATAAATGAATGAATCAAGAGTCCAATCCCACAATATGTCAAATTATCACTTGATAAACTTAATGAATAAACGAAAGTTAATCCAGCCTTCCGAGCTTGAAGGTATGAATGAGAGAAAGATGGTCTAACATACAAAAAAGTTGAAGTTGAAGGCGTTCGGTGAATGTGAGAGAAGGCGAAAGTTGAACTACAAAATGTCATAGTAGAAGTAAAATGAATTGGATGAGTAGGAGAGAAAAAAATAGGTATGGAAAGATTTGAATAAGGTTGAAGAGTGATAGTGTGGTATATAGGAATCTAGGTTTATGATGATGAAATATAGTTGTAGTTCAAAAATATAAGGAGTAATGGTTGAAGGAGGAGCAAAGTTTTGAGGAGTTTTAATAGGTTTTAGCTCTCGCGTCTACGCACAGGCCACAGTGCCCATGTATGCTTATCCCGTAATGTATAATATGAAACCCTAATTCAAGTACTTAATTATTTGTATTTTATATTTCATATTATTTATCAATATTATACTTGCTTTATTGTGAAATAGAGAAGATTCTTGCTTGATTGATTCATTGGAGAGTAATGGAAATATCATGGGAATAATAATAGAAAATTGGTAGATTTGTGGCACGGAACACATTAACAAGAGTACCACTAAGTTGGTGGAAGAAAAAAAAGAAAAAGGAAGAGAGGATAAAAAGGAAAAAAGGCTTGGAAAAGAAGATGTAAGTGTTGAGGAGGAAAAGCTGAGTGTTGATGATAATGAGGAGGAGAAAGAGACAATGAGTAGAAATTGAAGATTGATGGACTAAGAAGAGATAAACTAAGTAGTGGCAGGGTGGAGATAGCAATTAGTAGAAAATATGTTAGAGTTGTGAAGAAAGAGTTACTGATAACAAAAAATAAGAAAGGAATGGACCATTTGAGAATATGAATTGATATTGATCAATGAACTTTAACCAGGAAAACTTTATTGACGTTGATGGAGAAGTAAAACTTGATAAGCTCATTCAATGTGTAAGCAAAATCATAGATGAGTTGAGGATGAAGAGATCAAATTGATGATCAAATCCTTATCAGATACTTCTAAAGAATTCAGTGACTTCTGTTGCTCATCCTTATCATTTGAAAGTTATTGTTACTGAATTGGGCATCACTAATAATGAGCTAGTATACAATTTTAAGTATACGTTGAGGTGCAATTTCAAGTATACAGATTTCTTCTTCTGCTAGTGCCTATTCGTTCCGAATATTGGCGATCAGCCTGACTATGGATATCTTATTTACAGCCATCCTGAAAAGTTCTGTTGAAGTTTTGGAGAACCAGATACGCAGGTTTTTCAGCCATGATATTCTCCTTCTTCCTGGTCCTCTTCTGCCATAGATCTTTCCTTGGAGAACGGATTTCAGCAGCCGCGAACATGAGAAATTCACTTTTGATCAGCTGATGCCAAGCTTTTTATAACTGCATCTTACCGTTTCTGTAAGAATACAGATATAATCAGCTGATTAAAAGTGAATTGCTCATGTTCGCGGCGCGTATATCTGTACGCACCTTTATATGTATTCAATTGAGGAAGATAAACATGGGTTCAACTGAACTGGTTTATGTAGGGAGATAATTGCTTTAAAATATATCATGCAATTTGAATATATTCGAGTTTTCTCAAGACTTACCTTTTCCGTACCGTAAACAGCATCTTCAAGAAATTCACCAACACTCCCGAACCGTAAACACGCACTCCCGATCACACACACATCGCGACACGTCACGACACGACACAATACGACACACCTGCAACAAAAATAATACGAATGAAGTGGAAAGCTCGAATGAAATTGAGTAAGAAATTTATTAAATGACAAAGCTGCTGATAAGCCTCATACTATGGAATGTAATACGAAAGAATTGGATGATTGAAATAAAAAATAATTTATTCATTTATCGAATGACATAGCTGATATGCCTCATACTCTAGAATTAGATTCTGCTAGTTTGGTTGACCTTTCTGGTATTTGGACATAAAACTACATAGTACAAAATATGACTATAATCATAATAAACTCCTTAAGATATTTACAAGTAGTGTAAATAAAGGAGTGACACGATAGGGGAGTTGATAAGAGGAAAAAACCGGGATATAGATTATATGGATGAAAAAATTGGAAAGATATTTGCATTGTGATTGTATTAACAATATCATCATGATTCCACCCTCATTCCGACTTATGATCTAATAAAAAGTAGATGAAATTGAAGAAAATAGATAGACAGTTTCATATTATTTTCTTCATTCTCCCCGGGACCTTGAAGTCTTAATAATTATTATACTTTTTGTGTAGTTGAGAAGTTGATATTGTGGTAATATTCATATTGAATGGAAAAGACTAAGAATTGTCAAAAACCACAGATTTATGATACTTAGAAAGACCGGTTTCGGTTTTTACACCATTGTCAATCTCTGATAAACTTATAATAACCGTTATATATATGCAGCCTAATATAAATAAACTAAGTAATGACCAAGACCGGTCTTTTTAAGTATCAATAAATCTGTGTTTTTTTGAAAATTTCTTAGTCTTTTTCATTCAATTAATAATTATATGTTAGTCTAGTTAGGTTGGGACACACATATCGATTCTTGGACGTACAGTTTACTCGCCGTCCTTATAATTCTAAAAGATTTAAACATAACTTGGCAAACAGATGATGCTGTGTTCACGTGTTTGCCAAGGACCGATTAATGGTTTCATTCTGTAGAATTCTTGTCATTGATTAAGGGTATATCCACATGATAACAATGTAGATCAGTATATTTGTTCCATTCTCCACTCTAGTCTATTGTGAAGTAACTTATTATTCAATTTTCTCGTGATACAAGGCAACAGCTGTACAGCTGGCCACATGTAATTCAATTTGTGAGTGCCTCTAATTAAAAAAGTACGACAAGGAAAAACCCCCAGAATCCTGGCGACCCTCTCATTATTTTTCACTTTTGAGCACAAAAACACTTACTTCCATCCACCCCACTGGTGAACCCCGACATTGTTCCTCTTATCTGGAGAAACTTAATGAAAACTCGGAGAAGGGAAGACCGACTCGACAAAAAAACATCCGTGTCATTTGAGTCTGGAGAAATGTAGATAATTACAAGAAGAAATTGCGTTTCTGGGTTGCTAGTGGAATATTTTCTTTCTTCTATTGTCTTTGTTATCTGGCGGGGATTTTCTCTGGCAAAATATGAGAGGAAGGCGAAGGGATGTCTTTTGGCTTGAGTAGATTTATGTAAATGAAAAATTAAAATGGAACGCGCATTTGAATAAACGACTCGCTTCCCCGCAATATCTCTGCTCAAACAATTTACCTCACTCGTGTTATTTTTCTAGACTTCTTCCCTGAATTCCTCACAATGTTACATACAGTTTATTCAACTCTTCACGATTGTCTGCTTCCTTGATTCAGAAGCGATTGCGAATGAATAAACTTATGGGATATTCCAATGTTAGATGGATATTTGAAACATTACCTTCAGTTATCAATCAAGAGAGCATAAAACTTCTCTTAAGATACTCATTCATGAGAAGAATATAATATGTTTCTTGTTACTATCACACATCGCGACACGTCACGACACGACACAACGACACACCTGCAACAAAAATAATACGAATGAAGTGGAAAGCTCGAATGAAATTGAGTAAGAAATTTATTAAATGACAAAGCTGCTGATAAGCCTCATACTATGGAATGTAATACGAAAGAATGGATGATTGAAATAAAAAATAATTTATTCATTTATCGAATGACATAGCTGATATGCCTCATACTCTAGAATTAGATTCTGCTAGTTTGGTTGACCTTTCTGGTATTTGGACATAAACTACATAGTACAAAATGACTATAATCATAATAAACTCCTTAAGATATTTACAAGTAGTGTAAATAAAGGAATGACACGATAAGGGAGTTGAATAGAAGAAAAAACCGGGATATAGATTATATGGATGAAAAATTGGAAAGATATTTGCATTGTGATTGTATTAACAATATCATCATGATTCCACCCTCATTCCGACTTATGATCTAATAAAAAGTAGATGAAATTGAAGAAAATAGATAGACAGTTTCATATTATTTCTTCATTCTACCCCGGACCTTGAAGTCTTAATAATTATTATACTTTTTGTGTAGTTGAGAAGTTGATATTGTGGTAATTATTCATATTGAATGGAAAAGACTAAGAAATTGTCAAAAACCACAGATTTATTGATACTTAGAAAGACCGGTTTCGGTTTTTACACCATTGTCAATCTCTGATAAACTTATAATAACCGTTATATATATGCAGCCTAATATAAATAAACTAAGTAATGACCAAGACCGGTCTTTTTAAGTATCAATAAATCTGTGTTTTTTTGAAAATTTCTTAGTCTTTTTCATTCAATTAATAATTATATGTTAGTCTAGTTAGGTTGGGACACACATATCGATTCTTGGACGTACAGTTTACTCGCCGTCCTTATAAATTCTAAAAGATTAAACATAACTTGGCAAACAGATGATGTTGTGGTCACGAGTTTGCCAAGGACCGATTAATGTTTTATTCTGTAAAATTCCTGTCATTGATTGAGGGTATATCCCCATAATAACAATGTAGATCTGTGTATTTGTTCCATTCTCCACTCTAGTCTATTGTGAAGTAACTTATTATTCAATTTTCTCGTGATACGAGGCAACATCTGTACAGCTGGCCACATGTAATTCAATTTGTGAGTGCCTCTAATTAAAAAAGTACTACAAGGAAAAACCCCCAGAATCCTGGCGACCCTCTCATTATTTTTCACTTTTGAACACAAAAACACTTCCATCCACCCCACTGGTGAACCCCGACATTGTTCCTCTTATCTGGAGAAACTTAATGAAAACTCGGAGAAGGGAAGACGGACTCGACAAAAAAACATCAGTGTCATTTGAGTCTGGAGAAATGTAGATAATTACAAGAAGAAATTGCGTTTCTGGGTTGCTAGTGGAATATTTTCTTTCTTCTATTGTCTTTGTTATCTGGCGGGGATTTTCTCTGGCAAAATATGAGAGGAAGGCGAAGGGATGTCTTTTGGCTTGAGTAGATTTATGTAAATGAAAAATTAAAATGAAACGCGCATTTGAATAAACGACTTGCCTCCCCGCAATATCTCTGCTCAAACAATTTACCTCACTCGTGTTATTTTTCTAGACTTCTTCCCCTGAATTCCTCACAATGTTACATACAGTTTATTCAACTCTTGACGATTCTCTGCTTCCTTGATTCAGAACTGATTGCGAATGAATAAACTTATGGGATATTCCAATGTTAGATGGATATTTGCAATATTATGATCAGTCATCGATCAAGAGAGCATAAAACTTCTCTTAAGATACTCATTTGTGAGAAGAATATAATATGTTTCTTATTACTTTCATAAAATTACGACAGTTGAGCTTGAATGATCTCTCATCGGTTTAGGTATCATATTGGATAAATAAATCGAACTAATCATATTTTTATTCTCAGCCCATCGGGGAAGATAATATCAGAGCTTTCAAAACAATAATTACTTTAAGCTCTTCCATATACATTCAGAAATAATCAAACAGAATTCCTAATTCTCCAATTATTTCTAATATCCATGTTTCTATGTTGTAGCGAACTCATATAAGTTCAATCAAGGCGAATTTTGATCTACGTTGAGACTAATTGAATAAAAAAACTGTGTAGAATTTGACAACATATGTGTGTTTTTATTCAATTATGGAACGGTTCTACAAATATTGACAATGACTCAGTCGAATTTTCACGTTGAGACTATTCAATATTACCATAATATTCAGTTTCTCAAGAATGGACCTGAATTTAATTAAAAAACTCACATAAATTGATAGAGCATACATCATGGATACCTACACTACTATATTAATTCAAAAGGAAGTTTCACTGTATGTGACTTGATTGGCTCATGTTTGTTGGAGGTTTCCAGAATGACACTGAATTGTTAAGGAACTCTGACTCCACTTGAGAACTGGTCTGGGTTAATATTAGTTGAGGACCTATTAATGTTAATTCGCCATGTAGAATCACTTGGCTTCTGAAACAGAACGTTGAGTGAATGTGAACGTTTGGAATGTCTATAGGCGTTATAGTTTTAATTTATAACAATTCACATGAAAGTGGACATGGAAGATGAAGAAGAATAAAAATTGCACAATTCGATATTGGGTATCTAATCTATATTTATTCGATAAGGTTATCGTACACCTGCAACTCAGAACGTTGCATTGCTTGTATTTGCTTGTTGTTGGTGCCACAATCTATCTGCAAAACTTTCCATCATTAAATTTATTTATACAATCATTTATTCATCATTAATTATTTTCTTCATGAATGATTGCCATCAATTTTGACATTATCTATCAATCATTCATTCATCAAACCATCTAAATATTCAAGCATTCAGAATTACACAACTTCCAGAAAAGTACCACAGACTCCGACCCAAAACTGTTCTTATATCTGATAATATCCCTTCCCAAAGACGTGTTACTCAACAAGGTTTGAAAGTTAACAGTCTCAGCTGAAGAAAACATTACTGGACAAGCTGCAAATTACCATAAAAACTTAAGTTTACACGCTATTGTAAATCACCATCACTTTCAATGCATTGCAGCAACAAGCACCGCTTCAATGGAATGACCGACCACTTCTCAGTTTTCCACTGCATTGCATGCAGTAAATTCTATGCATTTCACAGCAATCTTGTAACAGAAAGTATTTTTTGCAACTTGAAAATTGCTTGTTATTGGTGCCACAATCCATCTGCAACAACTTTCCAGAAAATGCTGATAATGTGTTTTCTAGTAGTGGTAGAATAATAGTAGAGAATTTCAATTCGACATGGAGATAATAAGTTTTCAATTCTCATATAAATATTATTCCTCTTTCAACGCAATAATTATAAATCACGTTATCAATAATTTTTCTTATATGGAACTCTTTTGAGTAATCCTATCCATACATAATATTAACTTCTATAGGTTAGTTAATGTAGAGAAAACACATTCTTTCTGGAAGATTTCTTGTTTTCAGTCTACTGCTATTCTGCTAAACAGTTTTATATTTTTCAATATTATTCTGGTAAGTGATTCATTCAGGGTAGACACTAGTTTTGAATAAAACTGGAAAAATTGAAACTTTATAATTTAAAATGGTTGAAAAATAATTATAGGTCTATAAATTCAATTCAATTCAATTTTATTTTTCATGCTATGCATCGTATATAATACAATATTAACACAAGTCATAAACATCACATCATAAATACATTACAAATGTTACTACAATATTTATATAATATAGTCTAAATCATTGAAAAAGAAAGTTAATATCACAGATTGAATTGAAGTTGGATGAACCAAAAAACAGTGGAATCAAAAGTCTCCAATTCTGAAAAGTTGCAGATCATAGAATTAAGTGGCATTTTTAGTTTTTAATTAACCATAATTCAATTTATTACTTGTAATGGCTAAACAATTGTAAGCAAAGACAATAGTCACATACATTCAAATTTTAACATTCATTTACGAAGTAAGACTATATAAATTTTTAAAATTGTGAAAATATAATATTTGAAAACTTATAAATAATATGTCAGTTACAACTCATACTTATATAGAAACAATAAAATCTGGAAACCTTAACATTGCACTCGAAAGTAACACGATAGATTCCTAATACATTTTTTCCAGTCTTATTTTGTTTTTCTCTAATCAGTTTATTAGGGATTCCCAACTATAGTTATTGTATTCCCTCCACTACTTTAGACGAATTCCAAAGTTAAAAATAATCATTTTTGTATCACCAGTGAAAGAATATGAGTAAATTCACTAGGGACAAATATGGAACAAGAATTAGTTCATACTACAGGTAGATCATTGATAATGATTCCAAGTCATTAACCATTAGGTTTCATCATAGAGAAACAATGGTGTAAGTAGATATCCCATGGTATAGGGAGTTTATGTCATAACTTTTACTGTTATCTCAAGCCGATAGTTCACGTAGTTCTTTCTCTTGAAGCTGTCGGACACTGGTAGTCTCTCATATTGTGCCTTTCATACTCACCCCAACAAAACAGTAGAAATCTATAATAATCGACCGTAATCGGCTTGAGATAATAGTAAAAGTTGCGACATTAGCTCATTATACCATGGGATATCTACTTATGCTATTGTTTCTCTATGGTTTCATCTCTCAATTCTCCAAGGTTTTTTCAGTCATCGGATTATTTTCTATTACTTAATTGTGGCAATGATTCGAGATCATTTGCATTCAAATATAAGAGTTCGCTATATCTTGAAACAACCATCTAGAATTTGAAATTCTAATAATCATTTTTGTATCACCAGTGAAAGAATATGAGTAAATTCACTAGGGACAAATATGGAACAAGAATTAGTTCATACTACAGGTAGATCATTGATAATGATTCCAAGTCATTAACCATTAGGTTTCATCATAGAGAAACAATGGTGTAAGTAGATATCCCATGGTATAGGGAGTTTATGTCATAACTTTTACTGTTATCTCAAGCCGATAGTTCACGTAGTTCTTTCTCTTGAAGCTGTCGGACACTGGTAGTCTCTCATATTGTGCCTTTCATACTCACCCCAACAAAACAGTAGAAATCTATAATAATCGACCGTGATCGGCTTGAGATAACAGTAAAAGTTGCGACATTAGCTCATTATACCATGGGATATCAACTTATGCTATTGTTTCTCTATGGTTTCATCTTTCAATTCAGTCATCGGATTATTTTCCATTACTTAATTGTGGCAATGATTCGAGATCATTTGCATTCAAATATAGAGTACGCTATATCATGATACAACCATCTAGAATTTGAAATTCCGTACCGACAAGACAAAAATGAGATATCAGCAAAAACTGAAAAGCCTTGATACTTCTCAGTGTACAAACATTGGCTGCATGAGAACCTTGTATCATACTTTGATATTATCATATGCAGCCACAGGGGGGCTATCATGGAAATTTCAAAAGCTCACTTAAATTCAGCTGACGTTCAGTTTTCTATCCGGCCCGACTTTACACACTCTTTCCCGGCTTTTCCCTCATCTCACTTTACGACTTGGAAAGGGCGTGAAATCCCTACCTACATGCAAATATTTATTAACATATATACATACATCTAACAGTTTCCCCACAAAAGTACACTTCGTAGACCTCATTTTTAAATTCCAACCTACCACTTCCCCCTCTGTTTAGCCCTCTTTTAAAAACTTCAATTTCACCTTCCCCCGGATAATAATCGGTCGGAAACTGCAGCCATTGCGGGGAACCCATGGGACATTCTCCGCGACTATGCAGGCTATAACCTGTGTTAAAAGCGTTGTGGGGTTCTGGTGCTAATTCAGCACCACCACTTTTCGAGCGTCTAATCCCCTGGAGTAAGCTTTTTTCAAATGAGAATCGATCCCCCGATAAATGATGCAGAACTCTGCAGAGACTCATTGAGGCTCCAAAAATCTTTTCCAAATTGAGATTTTTACTGTATCTAAACTGTGTTGAAAAAAATATTATTTCCACCATAGGGGCACAGTGATGATTTTTGCAAAGGTGACTTGTTTACATTATTTGATAGAAATTAAATTTCGAGTGCATTGCTAAAAAATCAGAAAAAACGGTGAATGCATTGTAAAAATATCATATGAGATTCTCACAGATTTAGAAGTTTCAATGTTATAATGATTAATGACTTGTAAAACTCTGTGGTTTTGATGTTAGAAGTTTATTCTGAATTTTTTTATTGATAATGCAAATGACACTGATGTAATAACATTGGCAGATAAAATAATAAGGTAGTCCTTGTGCTATTTTTCTTCCAAATTTATAGGTGACAAATTCCAAGATAAGGTTATAATTTCACGTGTACAATTTTCATAAAATTATAGTACAAAATAAACATTAAAACTATAAATTTTGAATTCAGGTGGCTTGAATAAATGAATTGATTAGAAATATTCCGCCCAATTACCACTTGTGAGGAATACTATTGAGTTATTTAAGAAAATTTTGAATTTTTGAAGAAACCCGAACTTGCAAACTTGTAAAATAATTTTGTTTCCCATATAGCTCTGTACTTTTCAAGTTACAATACTAATCGAGCTACAACCATGAACCATGTGAATCGGATTGGTTCTAAAAATTGCTAATTCCAAGATATTGTTTGATTTTGGTCACATTTAAAAACCAAACTAGGTCTATAAGGGGTTTAAAATATGTATTAGAAACTCATGTTTCTTGGTTAACTCTTAATAGTAATAGAATGATTGATTCAATGTATGTTATATATGCTTGTAATGGAAATGCTCAGCTTTAGAAAAACTCTCAAAATTATTAATGCTATCGATCAGTTGATGGACTTACTAAAACCCGTATTAATTGACCGAGCGAAGTGAGGTCTAAGATTCAAGTCGATAGTGTGGCATTTCTCTTAATTTATAAATGTTTGAATGTTCAAATGTTTATATGTTGCGCATTTACGGCGAAACGCGGTAATAGATTTTCATGAAATTTGACAGGTATGTTTAATTGCGCGTCGACGTATATACACGGTTTTTGGAAATGTTGCATTTCAAAGATAAAAGGAAAAAGGAGCCTCCTTCATACGCCAATATTAGAGTGAAAATCAGACTATAGAATTATTCATCATAAATCAGCTGACAAGTGATTACACAGATGTGTGGAAAAGCCAGTCTATTGCTGTATTTCCATAAGGTCTACAGTTTCAATCAGGTACTTGTTGATGAGAATACTGCGTGAGGTCAACTGTTCACAGAACTACTAATCTTTAGGCAAGGTGGGATATACCCACATCATGGCCTTCCCACCTACAAAAATCCATACAAATATTTCTATTATTAATTCCAAATCTAGCCCACTCATAAACAAACTCGATTTAAATCAGACCCACAACTCATTCAGAAAACCAACTTTTTAGAATTATTGTTAGTAGGTACTCCAATTTCAGTCGCATGTAGTAGCCTGTTTACCAAATGCAAATTAATTGAAACGTGACACGCTGTCGGCTCTAAATCATTTTCAGCTCATTGCGCATGCGCCAACAGTACCACAAAGCGTCAGAACTTTGCATGACTGCCTTCGTTCTAGATAAGACGCTTGTACCCTACAATAAACAAGCGAGTGAAAATTCGTTCGAGAAATCTCCGCAACATACAACAATAACTCCCATTGTTTTATTTTTAACAGCTACAAGATATACGACCTCCCTACCCAGATAACAAACAACGCTACGCGGCGATTGAGTGTTTAATACCGGATAGTGGCTGTCAAACTATAACGTAATTAGAAGTAGAATTCCCCACAAAAGTACACTTCGTAGACCTCATTTTTAAATTCCAACCTACCACTTCCCCCTCTGTTTAGCCCTCTTTTAAAAACTTCAATTTCACCTTCCCCCGGACAATAATGGGTCGGAAACTGCAGCCATTGCGGGGAACCCATGGGACATTCCCCGCGAGTATGCAGGCTATAACCTGTGTTAAAAGCGTTGTGGGGTCCTGGTGCCAATTCAGCACCTCCACGTTTTCGAGCCGACTAATCCCCTGGAGTAAGCTTTTTTCAAATGAGAATCGATCCCCCGATAAATGATGCAGAACTCTGCAGAGACTCATTGAGGCTCCAAAAATCTTTTCCAAATTGAGATTTTCACTGTATCTAAACTGTGTTGAAAAGAATATTATTTCCACCATAGGGGGACAGTGATGATTTTTGCAAAGGTGACTTGTTTACATTATTTGATAGAAATGAAATTTCGAGTGCATTGCTGAAAAATCAGAAAAAACGGTGAATGCATTGTAAAAATTTCATATGAGTTTCTCACAGATTTAGAAGTTTCAATGTTTTAATGATTAATGACTTGTAAAAAACACTGTGGTTTTGATGTTAGAAGTTTATTCTGAATTTTTTTATTGATAAGGCAAATGACACTGATGTAATAACATTGGCAGATTGAATAATAAGGTAGTCCTTGTGCTATTTTTCTTCCAAATTTATAGGTGACAAATTCCAAGATAAGGTTATAGTTTCACGTGTACAATTTTTATAAACTTATAGTCCAAAATAAACATTAAAACTATAAATTTTGAATTCAGGTGGCTTGAATGAATAAATTGATTAGAAATATTCCGCTCAATTACCACTTGTAAGGAATAATATTGAGCTATTTAAGAAAAAGTGGAATTACTGAAGTATTGAAGAAAAACAAACTTGTAAACTTGTAGAATAATTTTGTCTCCCAAATGGCTCTGTTCTATCCAAGTTTCAATACTAATCGAGCTACATCCATGAACCATGTGAATCAGATTGGTTCCAAAAGTTGCTAATTCCAAGATATTGTTTGATTTTGGTCACATGTAATAACCAAACTATATCTCTAAGGGGTTTACAATATGTATTAGAAACTCATGTTTCTTGGTTGATTTTTAATAGTAATAAAATGATTGATTCAATGTATATGCTTCTACTGGAAATGCTCAGATTTAGAAAAACTCTCAAAATTATTAATACTATCGATCACTTGATGGACTTACTAAAAACCGTATTAATTGACCGAGCGAAGTGAGGTCTAAGATTCAAGTCGATGGTTTAGCATTTCTCTTCATTTATAAATGTATGAATGTTCAAATGTTTATATGTTGCGCATTTACGGCGAAACGCGGTAATAGATTTTCATGAAATTTGACAGGTATGTTCCTTTCTTAATTGCGCGTCGACGTATATACAAGGTTTTTGGAAATTTTGCATTTCAAATATAATATAAAAGGAAAAAGGAGCCTCCTTCATACGCCAATACTAGAGTGAAAATCAGACTATAGAATTATTCATCATAAATCAGCTGACTACACAGTGATTACACAGATGTGTAGAGAAGCTGTATTTCCATAAGGTCTACAGTTTCAATCAGGTACTTGTTGATGAGAATACTGCGTGAGGTCAACTGTTCACAGAACTACTAATCTTTAGGCAAGGTGGTATATACACATCATGGCCTTCCCACCTACCGGAATTTTTCTCTTATTAATTCCAAATCTAGCCCACTCATAAACAAACTCGATTTAAATCAGACCCACAACTCATTCAGAAAACCAACTTTTTAGAATTATTGTTAGTAGGTGCTCCTATTGCAGTCGCATGTAGTCGCCTGTTTACCAAATGCAAATTAATTGAAACGTAACACGCTGTCGGCTCTAAATCATTTTCAGCTCATTGCGCATGCGCCAACAGTACCACAAAGCGCCAGAACTTTGCATGACTGCCTTCGTTCTAGATAAGACGCTTGTACCCTACAATAAACAAGCGAGTGAAAATTCGTTCGAGAAATCTCCGCAACATACAACAATAACTCCCATTGTTTTATTTTTAACAGCTACAAGATATACGACCTTCCTACCCAGATAACGAACAACGCTACGCCGCGATTGAGTGTTTAATACCGGATAGTGGCTGTCAAACTATAAGGTAATTAGAAGTAGAATTCCCCCCATATTAACCCGTGCGATATGCAGTGCATGTACAGAGGATTACCAGCCCGAGAACATTAACGTCCACGTTAATTGGAAGAGACATTGATAGAAACGTTCTGATATATTCTAGACAGCTAGTGGGGAGAGTTGCATTTGAAACGGAAAATGCATTGATTAGTCACGTTGAAATTATATGGTTCTTAGAATAATTGAGTGTGTTGGAGTATTGAAGCTCTACACCAACGAAAATTGAGTGTCGATTGAATTCTCTTTTACAGTGATTATTCATAAGTATAGATTCATTTGAAGAATTGGATTGAACTTGACAAAAAGAGACTTATTAAGACACACTTTGCCGTTTGTTGTATGACACTTCATTCATGATCACTTAATGATCACTCATTGATGAACTAAATAGATATTGAGCTATTCGAAGCTTCAAAACAAAGTTCAATTTATCAGTTAATACATTGCTATTTTTGTAAAACAATGGGTTCCGGTATGCCTACGCAATTTCATGGGAGATGAGAAGTCTGGGGGTTCATAAAGTGGGGTCTACCCCGAGAAAACCTTTAAAATTTCCTCAAGAAGCACTTTTTCAAGCTATTGAAGAGCAAGGAGAAATTTCACAAAAATGTTACAATATATATATTTTTATTTTTTTGTCATACCGGTGCGGACCGTCACAAAAAGCATAAAACCCCTCCGGAGCTATACAGATCCATCCAGAATCATTCTGGAATCTTAAATCAATCTTAATCAAACTGGAATCTTTACAGTTGCAATTCACAAGGAATAAACAAAAGTAATTCGACTCACAGTTTTAAAGTGAATGAGAATCGATAAACAATTGATTGGCTTAACTGAATTTTTAGGAGTTGCAGCTCATAATAATGAATAGCCAACAGAGTAATTCCACTTACAATTTCAAACTGAATGAAAATCTATACACATTTGGCTCAACTGAATATTTAACCGTTGCAGCTCGTAATAAGGAATAGCCAACCAGAGAGTATGGAATGTAATTCGTACAACAGAGTAATTCCACTTACAATTTCAAAGTGAATGAGAATCGATAAACAATTGGCTTAACTGAATTTTTAGGAGTTGCAGCTCATAATAATGAATAGCCAACATAGTAATTCTGCTTATAATTTTTTATCTATACACATTTGGCTCAACTGAATATTTAGCCGTTGCAGCTCATAATAAAGAATAGCCAACGAGAGAGTATAAAATGTAATTCGTACAACAGAGTAATTTCTTTACAATTTCAAAGTGAATAAGGATAGATACAGAATCGACTCAACCGAATGTTTAGCTGTTGCAGCTCATAATAATGAATAGCCAACATAGTAATTCTGCTTATAATTTTAAACTGAATGAAAATCTATACACATTTGGCTCAACTGAATGTTTAGAAATCGCACCTCATAATAAATTACAGTGTAATTTTGCTTACGATTTCAAAGTGAATAAGAATGGATACACAATTAACTCAACCGAAGCTGTTGCATCTCATAATAAATAGCCAACAGAGTAATTCCGTTTACAATTTCTGAAGGAGAACCGATATAAAATGGTCTCAAATGAATGTTTAGCTGTTGCAGCTCATAATAATGAATAGCCAACAGAGTAATACCACTTACAATTTCAAACTGAATGAGAATCGATCAACAACAACCCATACAATTGGCTCAAGTGAATGTTTGGCAGTTGCAGGCGGGTGAATGACGCCGGAATCGTTGAAATGACGAAACGGTCTGCATCCGTCAGAGCAATTTGAGAGGCACAGAAACGCTCGCGGTAATCGTAAAAAAGTGCACGACCTAGCCCAAGCCCAAGGCCGGGTAGTTAGGGCGGTTTATGGCACCATCAAAAGGCTATCTTGTATAATCTTACGATGTCTTTAAGAGATTTACTGGGCCATCGACACCGCAAGCATTCAGACGTGCCGTTCCTTTTTATGACGCTTCCCATTCATTCGCGGTACTCTCGTTATGCACACATTCGGCTCCGCACTCCAATGTGTGTCACTGGCCGATGTTTTCTGAACAGCTAGTAAACACCTCAAGTACACAATATAGCATTTGAAACGTCTGTGATGACAAGAGTACGGGAGTGTGCTTGAAACTGTTTAGTGAGCGTCACTTCATTTCAGCTCATTTTCGATTTTAGTTTATTGTGGAATAAAACCATTACATGCATGGAAATTTCTGAATGGATGAATGAGGATGTACTCGAATCTGGTTTAGAATGAACCAACAAAAGCATTGAACAATAAAAACATCTGGATAGAAAGCAATGGATAGGTATTATGCAACCAAACGTGAAATAATAAAGATAAATATGGGTGATATTATTCATTGTGTGACTATTCGACGAATGACTATTTATTAAATATTCGGCGTTAAATAAATATTAGATAAAAAGACTAAGAAATTGTTAAAACAACAGTTTATCAGAGATTGACAATAGTGTAACAACCAAAACCGGTCTTTCTAACTATCAATGAAATCTGTGGTTTTTAACAATTTCTAAACCTGCGTTTACACCATAGTTATTAACAGAATGTTAATAACAGTATAGTTATTAACTCAATCCTTATAGATTCTATTAGATTTAACATAACTTATCATACACATGATGAACATATGTGTTTGTCAAGTTCCGTTCAATCTAATAGAATCTATAAGGATTGGTGTAAACACAGCTCTAGTCTTTTTATTTAATATGAATAATTACCACAATATTTTCACATTTTAGTGAATCAGCTGTTGTCTTGGTGAAAAGGATATCTGCGAGCGCAAAATTTATGTGTTTTCATGTAATTATTTTGTGAATTTGAAGTTTGTTTTATGTTTTTACGGAAGTTTTATTATTATTCTATCTTAATTCGAAATTGTTCGTTTTATTCTGATTTGTATATTCAGATTAATGATTTAGTGTATAAATTGAAATGGACATAACCTACATAATATTTGGACAAATTAAGACAAAATTAGGAAATTAATGAAGTTTTGGGCAATAGCCTGTTTTTTCATTTCCGACTACTGTATTGTTCACTTTATCCAATACTTTGGCTATTTCAAGTTAAAAATAGTAATATGATTAGTTTGGTTGATCAATAAAGTTTATAAATGTGAATTTTCTTGGATAAGATAATTTAATGTTATATTTTCAGCTCGGAAGTCTCACAGTTATATTGACTCACAGAAATCGCAATTTAAAAGTGGTTGATTGTACGAGTATTTGACTCTCTATCAAAATGATGGATACTCTGGACAAAACCTTAATAACATCAACAAAGTATCTTGTCTCTGAACGCTCATAAGTTTCGCATTCTTCCTGGATGAGATCACCTTGTGTGGTCTTACCAAGTTGAAGATGTATTGTATAAATATATCGAATCCAACATGAAATGAAAGGAGCGAAGATTCTTCCTGCTGTTTACAGACAGTCTGGCAATTTGTAATAAGTTAAATAAAGTAGCTGTTTACAGCAATAGCATACGATACTGTGGACATTTTGCGGAAAGCAATTTCTCTGTATGAAGTTGGGACTGAAGCTTTGCCAATTCGTTTCAGGGGGATGAGCAACCGCTCTCCAGAGACGAGGAACTTCGTATCAGAATTTTTCTTATTTTGTTTCCTGCTCTCTCTCTCTCTCTCCCTTCACTGCTTTCCCTCCTTGTTCAAGCAATTTCTGCTGTCCGACCATTTTTTTTCTTCATCAGAAGCAGGAACTGTGCACAGACGAAAATTGCCTGCAAGAATTTGACACATGAGAACGATATTTCAAACGTGCTCTTTTGTTCCTTGTTTTTGTTCTGGGACGGTTGGCTTCACTTTCCACCAGAAGTTGTCATTTTTTGCTGCTTCTCAGTCTATCTCATTTTTCATTTTTCTCTCTCTTTGGGAACGATTTCTATCAGCATTGACATTTGCTTGTTCCAAATCGGAATTGCAAATCTAAGTCATTTTGTACCGAATTCAGATCTGTCCGATAGGCTAGATAGTGTGTTCTATTGGATGTAATACAAGCATTCTACCATTTACTCAATAATATAACTACATGTTTGCTATGGAGATGGATGAGTATGATAATTATTATTATTGAAGTAAAAGTTTCCTATTCCATAGAGAAATAATCTAACTACATGCTTTCTATGAACATGAATAAAAATATAATAATAAATTAATTCAAGGAACACAGGATTCAGAGTATTCGGTACAATATCTTTGAAGATTAACTCCTGAAAGAGTAATGTCAAAAACATCATCTACCACAACATGTGTTTGGAATGAATATAAATAAATATAATAATTATTATTATTGGAGTAAAAGTTTTCTTTTCTATAGAAAAATCAATCAAGTATCAATTACAGAAAAATGGGTTTGCTGGATTGGAGCTACAACTGTTTCAATATTCAGTGATTGTAATATTGCAAATATTGTACAATATTGTAATACTGTAAATTAACTTCTTCAATCATATTTACTGCTTCCTTCACTCATGATAACTTGACAGGATTCTAATTTATATTAATTTTTTTACTCAATTTTCAATCTGTATTTTTCTCAACATAAATTTAATATAATATTAATTTTCATAATTTATCGATTTTAAATTCAGCGAATTACGCCAGGCCCTCACAAACACAGGCTTAAGCCTACATGTGAGTCTCTCATAACGTAAGGGTATATATAAATGTACTGTAACTGTACTGTATTATTTGTAAATTGTGAGAATAAATTGATTTGATTTGATTACTAAATTTTATTCCAATTGCAGTTATTATTGACTACGATGTTAATTGGCTCAGCTGAGAATTCGCTGCAATTTGTTTATATCCATCCATCCATTTTTTAACATTTAAATGTTTTGTTCTCATGAGTTTTGGAAACTAGCTGTTAACTCTTCCGGGAACAAGCTATCTATAAAACGTCAAGTCAATAAGTTTCCAATTTCATCAACCTTGTATCAATAAACAATTCTCTTTAATTAAATGCATGGTTAGTCTAACTACTATCCAAGTTATGCACTCATAGGCCAACAAAAGAATTTGAAACATTTGGGTTACCCTGAGAAGGATTTTTACTTTCCTTGCCCTATTACCATAGGTAAGGGAAGTATTGCTTTCCGAAAAAATTAAGGTACCCCAATTTCTAAATTTCTATACGTTTCAAGGTCCCCTGAGTCCAAAAAAGTGGTTTTTGGGTATCGGTCTGTATGTGTGTGTGTATGAGTGTATGTGCGTCTGTGTACACGATATCTCATCTCCCAATAAACGGAATGACTTGAAATTTGGAACGTAAGGTCCTTACAATATAAGGATCCGACACGAACGATTTCGATCAAATGCGATACAAGATGGCGGCTAAAATGACGAAAATGTCATCAAAAACAGGATTTTTCGCGATTTTCTCGAAAACGGCTTCAACAATTTTAATTAAAGTTATACCTGAAATAGTCATTGATGAGCTCTATCAACTGCCACAAGTTTGTAAAAATTTCAGGAGCTCCGCCCCAACTATGCAAAGTTTGATTTTAAATTCACAATTATCAGGCTTCAGATACAATTTAAACAAAAAAATTTCGAGTGGAAAAGATTGAGCATGAGAATCTCTACAATTAATGTTGAGTAACATTTCCACCTAAAATTGAAAATAAGCCCGAAACTCGAGAAAATGTGATTATCCAATTGCAAACTGTTGGCAACTGTTGATTTTATTAAATGGTTAACTATGAAGAGATTGCAGACCTCGTGGGTCTCCAGCGTTATTGCCCTGTCACTAGCTGGCTCAAATCTTTGAATAGTAGACTTGAGATGCGCGGGAACACTAGCGTCAGGTGATAAATTTTCATAACGGCAATGAAAGTTGTGTGAATGCGCCACACCAGATTTTTAATTTTTCTTATCAAAACCGAATTGTCTCAGTAAAACTTATGTACAATTAATATCACTATCTATCATTAACTGAGTATTTGATCCTTGTAAACTCGATCTTGAACCCCGAGTCCCCATAATATAACGAACAAAATGATGTATTAAGAACATGAAATAAGGCAAATAAATAATAGACATGAGTGACGTTTACCATAGCAAAATGATTGAAGATTATTATGTGACGGTAGCATTCCAGTCTGCATCCTACACTTATCTACCAGTCTACTAGAGAGAATAAATTGTTACATTATCTGTTATCTACCGAGAATGGAGATTCGCCATTCAGCAAAAGTGAATCCCATTCGCATTCAACTGGAAAAAATCCAGTCACAACCTGCTTGCAATGCAAATGCAACAAAGTATACCAACATCGTTCTCATGATAATTTATGCCATCCTTGTCTCCCAGCTGGTGAAGAGAATTGGCAACTTATGTAAATAAAGCACAAGTGATAGCATGACGCCATGTTTGTTATAGTTATCCTGATACAAATGTTCCCAAGGGGGATGCATTTGTGTCATAGTATCTCATCCCGACATCTTGAAAAAACTCAGTTTTCAACTTGAAAACCTGAAGTTAAACAAACTGAAAGTATCCAAGAGCTATCCACGTGTTCATTCATATAAACATACTCACGCCCACATACTTGACATTCCCTTCACACGCTCTGTGACGTGTTGTCACACGGTGGGTCTGTGAATATGTTTATTCTCACAAATTTATCTCATTTCTAGAGGCTTGTGACTTGAGAACCAAGTGGAGTGGTCTTTAGATTGGACAGTCTTTGTTTACAAACTATGATTTTCATTAACGCCATTCCAATACTATTTTGTAGGGGGAATTATGTGTTTTCGAAATTTCATATTCCTAAAGCTGCGTTTACACCAACGTTATTAACAAAATGTTCATTTTTCTGTCCTTATAGATTCTATTAGATTGAACATAACTTATCATACACATGATGAACATATGACGGTGTTTGTCAAGTTCGTTTCAATCCAATCCCATTGTATTAAGCGAGCAATTTCTGTATATATGTATATATATACATAGCCATGTGGTTATATTTGATTTTTTGCTTCTTGCTGGTTATCTTGGCTTGTTAGGAATAGTGATTAAAGTTTACAGGATGCTACAGACGTCGTGCGCTAGAATGTCTGTAAAGTGATGAACTGAACTCCAAAAAAAATAATTAATCTATGTCTTAACAATTTAGTAATTACAATTAAATACATTACTAACAATGACCACACAACTTGTCGAAGTGGTCATATAATTTCCAAAACTTAAAATGAATGTCAAGTGAATTTTATGATGGAAATAAAATTATTTATTTATTTATTATCTGGTTATCTGGTTATGTGGTTATATGGGTATATATTTATGTTCAACGGATCTCGAAAACAGCTCTAACGATTCTCACGAAATTTGGAACAAAGTAGGTTTATGATATGAAGATTCGATTGCACTAGGTCTCAACCCTTGGATGACTCGCTGAAGGACATTAAAATGATAAATACGTCCTTGGAAAAACAGCTGGAAATTTTGTCGTCTGTCGATACTGTAATGGAAGAGAGTGAACAAGTGCATGTGTGTGCGATCATGCAGCTGATCTCACGAGAAGAAAAATTCAGCTAGAGAGACTTATTTTCGTTTATTTATCTTTTTTTAGAAAAAATATTTACTCCAAAAAGTACAAAATAGTAACTAGATGCTGTTAGTGTAGAATAGTACATAGTATATTAACAAATATTGTAGCAAACATAGTAAATCGAATTCATAGTATATCTATTTGTAAATGATGATGTGCGCCTGTTTTTTTAAGTGCGAATAAATATTGTTATTTTGATGAGTGATAGTAGCTTAACCTGGATTTTGATTTGGACTGTAGTATAAATTTGAAAAGGGACAGTTTTGGGCATAAGCCTGTTGTGCCTCCTCATAACTGTAAAAATAATTGTACGACTGAGAAAATGAATAAATAAAATAATAAATTAAATATAAATTCAATCTTTCGCTACAAATTTTCTATGCTTTTACACTCCAGAGCAAAGCTCGGTCCCCCAATATTAGAATCTATAAGGATTAGGTTATTAACATTTTGTTAATCACTTTGGTGTAAACGCAGCTTTTTTTCTACTATTGCTAGACCTTGTTACTGTCATTCATCGTTTATATTATTATTATTTATTAATTGGATGAGGCAAACGCATACATACAATATTAAATAATGAATAATAAGTAATTTAAGTATTCGTAGAATAAATAATGCTCTCATTTACGGGTATTCATTTCTAATATTTTCAGTTCTTCCTCTCATATATACTGTGAATGCAATTAAATTGTGACAGTGTTTCACAATCTAACAACCAGAATTACTTCAAGAAACTCAGGATTCAGAGTAATCGGTACAATATCTTTGAAGTTCAACTCCTGAAGTGTAATGTTAAACACATCATCTACTATATGAATAAGTATTTCTCAGAAGAATACGGATCTTGTGATGTGGAACCTTCAAAATGTTTCCCTGAATTTGTGTCTGGAATTCGTTTCCTCCGGCATCTGATCGAAGACTCTACTTCTAGGAAATTCATGAAGAATGTGATGTGGAACCTTCAAAATGTTTCTCTGAATAACTGTCTGAATTCAGAAAGTCTAACCGAAGACTTTATTTCAAGGAAATTCATCAAGATACAAGAATCAACTCTGGGAATTACGTTTGAATCAGAGTGTGTTAAATTATTCGTCAATTCAAACACTTTCACAATTATTTCGAGTTATTTGGGAAAAATCGATGAGTCAACAGAATTTTGGTTGAGTCTTCACTTATAGGAACCACAGAAATTGCATCGATCAACTATGTACAACATCTGGGATAAAAACTGAACAAACAAGAAAAAAACCAAATGCTAATTCTCAGCTACAGCCTCGGCAAGGCTCCATAGATCCTCACTTTATTGTCTCCCTCTCTCACACTATCTCCCTCTTTATCCCTCATTACCGAACTGTCAAGGGATGCTGAATGCACTCGAATCAAGAGACTTTTTCATTTAGGTTAAGTTTTATCAGTTTCATCCCCATTTTCCCCGTCATGTGTTGTTCTGAGGTCGGTTCACGATTGGTCTGCTGCTTCCATGATGCCTCTCACTGACACGTCAGCTCGCTCGCCCTCAAGTAGGTATGATTATTTCAATAATAGTAATAATGACGCAGGTATGTTTCTAGCAAATAAGCTCCACTCTTTCAAAAAACTTTTCAAGGCTGCTCACCTTAACGTACAATCCCTCAGTTGCCACATTGATGAACTCAGAGCAATCTTCCGTTTTCAGGACTTCAATATAATCGGAATTTCCGAATCATTTTTGAAGCCTAGTATTTCATCAAATTTTGTTGCATTGCCTGGATATAATCTTTTCCGGAATGATAGATTAAATAAAGCTTGTGGGGGTGTAGCAATTTATGTGAAAGAAGGTATCAAAACAAAAGTTTTAATCACATCTAAGCAAGAGTATTGTTCCAGACCAGAGTTTACGCTACTTGAATTATCCTTATCTAGTACTGATAAATTACTCGTTGGTATCTGTTATCGCCCACCAAAAATAGGTCATTTCACAGATTTCGAAAGTGCCTTGCTTTCTCTTATGCCTTGTTATAACCGTATACTAGTTATGGGGGATATGAACACCGACTTGAACATGACAAATCGTAACTTTGACTACTTTCAACTGACTACAATTTTCCAATGCCTAAACATGACTATTTTACCTCTCGATCCAACTCATCATACTAATGAATCAGACACACTCATTGACCTTCTCATTGTTAGTGACCCCAATGAGGTTGTTCAAGCAGGCCAAATCTCAGTCCCAGCTATTTCTAGACATGATTTGATCTACTGTGTACTTTCCCATAAGATACCCAAGCCAGAACAGAAAATTATCACTTATAGAGACTTCAAAAACTTTGATGAAGCCGCCTTCCTGACTGATGTGGCTCAGACTCCATGGCATCAAATTGAAGCATTACCCTCAGTTGATGACATGGTCAAGACTTTCGAGAATTGGACTTTGACTTTGTATGACAAACATGCACCTTATGTGACAAGGAGGATTAATAGAAAACGACGAGTACCGTGGATGACTGAAGACATACTTAAGATGATGGGACGTAGAGACAAAGCACATAGAAAATTTAAAAAGACATTTGACTTGGACAGTTTGATAGAGTATAGGAGCCTTAGAAATAGGGTTAAACAGGAATTACGGAACTCAAAGATTAGGTACTTGAATTCGTTTATGACAAACAATAGACAAGACTCTAAATCACTTTGGCAGGGAATAAAAGAATTCGGGCTTGGCAAAGAGAAATCGAATCCACAAATTGACTTACCATTGAATAATATAAATGACCATTTCGTTTCACACTCTAACCAACGCAACGAAGTTGTCATTGCTAATCACATTGATGATCTTGAAGAGCAGGTTACAAACTTAGATTTACCAATCACTGATCAATTTCATTTCCATCCAATCTCAGAAGAAGACACTTTCAGAGCAATTCAACGTATTCATAGTAATGCTATGGGTGTAGACAAAATTCCTATTAAATTTATCAAGAAGATGTTATTTGCTGTTTTACCAACCATTACATACATTTTCAACAAGTCACTTGAAGAAGGCATTTTCCCTGAAAACTGGAAGTTTGCTCTGGTTCGCCCTCTAAATAAAGTTCCATCACCCAATAAAGTTGAGGATTTTAGACCAATCAGTATTTTACCTGCATTGTCCAAAGTGCTAGAAAGACTCATTCATGCTCAAGTTGTAAAATTTCTAGACAACAATAGTAAGCTTCATAACTTTCAATCAGGCTTTAGAAAATTCCATTCAACTGAGACAGCTCTGCTTCGTGTCACTGATGATATAAGGTTAGCTATGGACCAAAGAAAATGCACCATCCTCACCCTATTTGATTTTTCTAAAGCATTCGATACTGTTGATCATACAGTCCTTCTGAATAAGTTGGCTATTCTTGGTTTCAGTCACAACTCGTTAGTTTGGTTTAAATCCTATCTATTAGGTAGGAAACAATGTGTATCTGTCGGTGACAAAAAGTCAACTTGGAAAAACGTTATGCATGGAGTACCACAAGGTTCAATTTTAGGCCCTCTCCTCTTCACTTTGTATGCTAATGACCTTTCTTCCATTATCAAATTCTCCAGTTTCCATACTTATGCAGACGACCTTCAAATCTATTTAAGCTGTCCCATAACAAAAATTAATGAAACAGTTGGAATAATGAATCAGGATATCAATTCGATAGTGGAATGGACAAAGAAAAATGGCCTTAAGCTTAATCCCATCAAAACACAACCCATTATAATTGGATATTCTCGTCTTATAAACAATATTGACCTTGAATCGATTCACAAAATTAGTGTAGACGGTAATGACATTCCTTACTGTAGCTCAGTTAAAAATTTAGGCATTATTATGAATAATACTCTTGACTGGTCAGAACAAGTGAACAAAACTTGTAAAAAGGTATTCTCAGCCATGCATGCATTGAAGAAAATGCACGATATCCTCCCTAGAAACATTAAATTATTATTGGTTCAATCTCTCATCTTCCCACATTTAATGTATTGTAATTCTGTTCTTAACGATATGCAAGTCACTCTGAATGATAAACTACAGCGGTGCCAAAATTATTGTCTACGTTTCGTCTACTCTCTCCAACGCCATGATCATATCACCCCAGCCCACATTGCTAGTTCAACATTAAAGCTCCCGATCAGAGGCTTTTTCGAATAGTCAAGCTTGTTAGAGATATCTTGATATACGGTAATCCGAACTATTTTAAAGATGATTTCAAATTTGTCTCTGAAGGTAGGAGGATAGATGCTTCACATACTAGAACCGGAGAAAGTACTTTAAGGATACCCAATCATCGAACTACTATTTTCACAAAATCCTTCTTAGTCAGTGCCTGTCGTGCATGGAATGCACTTCCTGTTTCTATCAGGTCCATCGAGAGCCGAGCGAGCTTCATCCTAACTTTAAAAAAACATCTTTTGGAACAATGACTGAAACTGTCCGGCCCTAGAACGATCACATGACATCCATCCCCCACCCATCCCACAAATACAAACCTTTAAACCATGTTATAGAACGAATGTATATATATATATATAATATAATTATAATATATATATATATTATATATATATATATAATATTATATAAACTCATGTTATTTCAATAATTATCCACTGCATAATGCTGTATATTACTGAAAGTTGATAACCCTGATCTAGTTTCAGCCTACTTCATTTTATTAATCAATTATTTGATCTTATCTACCTATATAATTATTTTACTCTATCAATTTTCTGTTTTTTTTCTCTTTAATATTCATATTGATTAAAACTTTTACAATTTTTCCATTAATTAATAATCCTTAGTTTAAATAACGAAATTAACGTTTTGGTAGAGAGTTAGTGGGGAGGATATTTTTAATATTCTTTCCGAAGAATGGACATTGATATGTCCAAAGCTCCGCCAATTTATGTAGATGCATAACAATATGATTATTATCTATAGTTATTATATTACAAACTGCTTTTTCATATCATATACAGTTCAATAATTATTTTCTTAGTCTATATATGTAAATTCATCTATAATTTTGCTGTATTGTAAGCTATTGTATATAAGTGTATAAGCAGTATATATTGTAATCTACATAAATAAAGTACTCAATCAATCAATCAATCAATCAATATCCAATCTCGTCTTCTCCTCGAAGAGCTCAAACCATACCTCCTCCATCTTGATCTTAGTAGAGAAAAAAAACAGAGAACAAAGCAAACGTCCGTTGAGCTGGTCTTGGCTATGCAACTCCATGTCTGACATTGGTGAAGGGAGAGAGAGTGACTGTGATTAAGAACGAATGAGTATCAGAGAGAAAAAGAGAAGATGAGATAAAGAGAGAGAAATAACATCACAGGTATCTGAGTGCGGCCTCCAATTAGTTATGGAAAGATTAAACAATTCTTATTCACACGGCGCACTTACATCAACTGCAATAATAAAATCAATGGATTTATTAAGCTTAAGGCGGCTTGTCATTATTCAACGTTGGTTAGAATTGGAGTTGAATAATGAAATCACTTGCAAGACTGGTTTTTTCAGCCGTCTTTTGATCTTCAACATTGGTGTTCACCCCTTCAAAGATACAAAACAAGATGAACATTCCAAATAAAATGATAAGCCGGAACCATTTTGTGTAATAACAATTAGGATTTCTTATTTCTATGTCAGAGTCTAAACTGTGAAAAAATCAATGCATATCAACGTACTTTTCCAGTTGTTTTTTCTGAGCTAATGAATTTAGACTGGAGGGTGAAGTTAATCAGTTCAGTCAAGCAATAAAATTGTAGAATTATCAAGTGCAAATTCAAAAACCTTCAAAAGAAACTCCATGTCATGACTCGATCAATTCAATTTCGATAACAGTCTCTCTTTCCATCATTGGAAAATCAATCAAAAAATTCTATCCCAATTTATTCAATTTACTCTCTTGATTCATGTGGCGTTTCATTCATTATTCAATTTATCAATAACAATCAATCTACTTGAGAGTTAGTTATAATACATTTCAGTATAGCTCCAGTAATACATTTTGCTGTGTTCAGATTCAAATATTGATGAATGTTGAATACTTGTAATCATTTTCTCCAAGTTTGCCACATAAAAATGTCTAAGTCAGTTTCACATTGTAAAAGGACCCCACAAGCACTATTATGTCCTTCAGCTTCCAACGTATAGAAATAGAACGCCCACCAATAAATTCGCTGAAGACTTCATGAGAAAGTATCCGTTATTTTACCAACAAATCATCATCATATTTTTCTACAGAATGTTCCACATATCGGAAGGGCGAATAGCTGGGAGACATGAGACGATTACAAATCAACATTGATATCTTAAGCGTTGAAATGTGTTTAATTCAGTGCCCGGAGGAAAAAGGCATATAATTCCTATCGAAATTGGGAGTATACTCTATTATATTCTATTAGAATCGTTTTCTATTGGGTCTGTATATTTTTTTTGCTGTTTCTTTCATTCATAGAGTATTTTGATTTCCATTACTGTCTTCCTATTCATTCCATTTTCTCTTGCTACTCTATGGATTTGATAGGATTTCAATTATTTCACTTATTATTTCTTCTTTTGTACATTTAGAATAATATTTTTTATTTATTAATTTATTATCATTTTGTGATTTTGCAATGTTGTGATGTTATAAATGCAATAGGTTTTCTAAGACCTAGCATGTAAAATAAATAAATCAATCAATCTATTATATGTTCATTCTCTTCATCTTCCTTTTCTCTTCACATTTCCTCCTCGTCCCCTACCACTCCTCATCCACTCATTTGTCTGCCTATCTTCTTCTTTCTCCTACACTTCCCTTTTCTTCTTTCTCATTCTCTCCTGACTTCTTTGTCATTTTCTTTCCATCTTTCCTCTCCATTTCCTCCTCCTCATTCAACAATCAATTCCTTTTCTGATCTTTCTTCTCCTTTTTCAATTTCCTCCTTCTTATTCTCTCTTCTGTCATTTTCTCTCTCATTATTCTTCACATTTCCTCCTTCTAACCCAGCAATCGATTACACTTTTTATTAGTAGCTGCATGTCTGAGTCCAGCCAGTTCCTATTCTCTCTCCATTGTGGGCGGGGTAAAACTTGTTCCTGTCAGATTGTCACCCGATAGCGACACAGAGGGGTTGGCACGGAGGTGGAGTTGCAAGTTGTGGTGTTTACACTGGGCAAGGACCGGTATGTAACGATATTTATTGGTATTAACATCACATAATTCTGCGGCACAGACGTTGGGTGCTGTGCAATGCCCGAAGATATGCCATCGCCCTCAATAAAAACGGCTAAAATGTGTGAGCGCCCCTCTGCATAAGCCAACAACTATTGTCGTCTCTTTTTATAGAGACTCTGTCGGTGACTGTTTGTAGTTATGGATTGAAACTGTAAGAACGATAGAAATGGAGAGGATTGTTCCAGTATTGTAACTGTCAAATCAGTTGCAGAACGATAGATGAAGAGAGAAATGTTATCTGTAAGAATAATTCGAAAGAAATATGATAACTGGCAAGAGATCAGAGGAATTAGTTGAATGAACACGAGTGGAGCTGGAGTTCATTAGTTCATTTCTTCATTATTGCTCATTGGGGATAAATAATAATCATTCTTCATGGTTTTCCAATGTAGTAATTCCCACTATGTTTCAATTCCTGAATGTGATACTTCAGTTCCTGAAGTATCACACATAGTGAACAATTTCTATGAGGTTGCAGGAGTTAATTCAATCTAATGCTCTATAATCTGCTTGCTTATCATGCATTCTGGATTACGTTAATTGAAAAGAAAGTCTCGGAAAGGTTCATTCGTCGAATTGATAAAGATACTGTATAATCATAAAATTGAAGTTTGATTCATTAATTTCATCCCAATTTTTCCATATGATATTCTCATTTCTTGATCATATTTCTTGAAATATTAGATGCCATTTGTTCAAATAGAAAAATAAATTATCCCTGAAGAGACTCACTGGGGTGTTTCACATCCCAGGGATTTTATTTCTGTTCTACAGTTGACAATATCCAACAGATGGGAATTTATGCACAGTCTAAATTAGGTTTGTAGTATTGTCAACCACGGTAAATAGAAGAAGACGGTACGTGTCACGCGCATGTTTGTGCTAAATTTCCGGTGTCGCTGACGTCATTTTATAACCAATCATCTGTTTTTAACAAATAATTTGCATAAATTGCCAATAGGTGTTATAAACCTCGGTTGGTGGCGATGACGCAATCTAGCTGGCTGGCCACTGCGCAGACATTTCATGAGCCCTACCGTTTTCATCTAAATACCGTGTTGTCAACTACTCTTCACCACTTCCAGTTAGTAATAGCATTCTACAAGGTCACCAGCTCATCTTGTTCTTCGTTTGGGGTGTCTAACACCCCAGAGTATTGTTTCTACGAATGTGGTATGGGATGATGGATCAGATTAGAATGAATGCTATGATTCTCTACAACTTGAGATTCAATACAATGAAATGAAAAGACGTGAGTTTTTGATGAAGTTGTCATTGGCAATGATCAGGCCATTCGTTCAAACCGGATAAGGAGCTCCAACACTTAGGCGGAACATACATACTTCTAAAATTAGTATAAATGTTGATAAGCAGTGCTTTACTTTTGATTTCTGTATGCACTTGGAACAAAAATGATTAAGAAATGATGAAGTATGGTCAAAGTACTTGTTTTTTTCATATTTTTCAAAGAAAAATGCAAAATTAAATTGGGGTGTTCAACACCCCAGTGTGTCTACTGTGTTAGCATAAAGTAAGTGTGTCTCTGTAGGGTTATTGTTGATTGGGTAATAAACAGTTATTCTTCATTGATTTTGATAAAAAAAAGAAAACTCCACTAATCTTGTTACAATCACGATATTGGATGGTGATGTAGTTTTATCAATCATATATTCATCTCAAATGGCAATGATTACATTAGTCAGGATGATCCAACAGGCATTTTTCTAGAATTGCTACCATCCCAGAATATCCTGAGTATTCCAGTGTATATTCCTCCCAGCATTTTTGAAATCTACTGGGGATCAACCGATCCCAGAAGGTAAATTAAGAAGGCATGCACAGAAATCTCTCAATATTCAAAATCAGAAGATAACTCCACTCATTCCAGTTCACCTTTATCATTCCACTTACAGTTCATTGAAATTGGATGAACATTGATAACCTTTTTCAACTTACTAATCATTAAAATAATATTGGCAGCGCAAACAGGCAAACCCTTCAATATTCCTCTCTCAAATTTGGAATAAGATTAAGCCTCAATTTACTTTCCATAGTCATAGTGGGATGATAAATCAAAATAATTCATAGGCTTTTGGAAAGTGGAATCTTGAAATAAATTTTTATTCATTGGTACAAAACTACTAATCATTCAAATGATATTGGGAGAGCAAAAACTGGCGAACCCTTCAGTATTCCTCTTCCAAATTTGGAATAATATCAAATCTCATTTTACTTTCCATAGCCATAGTGAGATGATAAATCAAGAATAATTTATAAGTAAAACCTTGAAGAAAACCAAATTCAAAGGAAATATTTAGTTACATAACACTATTTTGTGATTTTGTACCAAAAAATTGAAAAGTAAAACCTTTGAAGAAATTTAAATAGTCACGTTAGCCTCCATTCCAACATTTTATAAATGAAGTTCTCATAGAATTCGATAGATGATTTCGACTGACATCTAGCTTAAACCAATTTTGAATTATGATAAATTTACTAACAGTATGATTCATATAGCGTGATAATCACAAAATAGTGTTATGTGAAAATTTGTTTTGTATTTGATTTTGAAAACAACTCTAATGAGCTGAAACATGTCATGTGTAAATAGATCGATAGATAAATGACTTTTATTAACACTTTGCAATAAAAGTGATGTAGGCAAAATTGAGGCAATAAAACCCCCTTTTCCATTTAACCCACGATTATAAGTTACATAAAAATAGTAATATACTTTATAATTAGAAATAAATGATAATTTTGTATTGAATGTGAGGAGGGAACCTTGATATTAATTTTATCTCAATAAAAGTGGTAGCTATTCACAACAATTTTTTTAGAGTATTTACAATCGTGGTTCGATATCATCAATCAAAAACGTTATCTTTAGCACCAGTTTTATACTGGAGGGGTCGGATAAATTGAAGTTTGTAGGAAAAATGTTTAATGTAGTTCGTGAAATTGAATATCCGCAAATTATGTATGATATGGACATTTTATTAATATACTTTACAATTAGAAATTAAATGATAATTTTGTATTAAATGTGAAGAGGGAACCTTGATATTATTTGTATTCCAATAAAAGTGGTAGCTATTTACAAAATTTTTTTAGAGTATTTACAATCGTGGTTCGATATCATCAATCAAAAACGTTATCTTTAGCACCAGTTTACTAAGGAGGTCGGATGAATTGAATTTTTTAAGAGAAATGTTTAAACTAGCTCGTGAGATTGAATATCCACAAAATGTATTTCAATTCTGTGACACTATTCATATGTATTTTCACATGTTTTGAATAAAGATTTTTTCCATTCAATTCAATTCAGGAGCTTATGGGAATTATATCACTTCTACTGTTTTTGTGGGAATTAACCGCCAAATTCAAAATTCTTAGTTCCTGTTGTTTTTAAGTAAAAAAGGACTGAATTTCAGAAAAGTGGAATCATAACCTCATTTCGGACTTCTAAAATATTATCTTAATTTGGGATAAAAATGGAGTATATTTTATTTATTTGAGGACAGTTACATTCCGTTGCGCCTCAAACTGAGAAAATTGTATGAAAACATGTCTCGTTGATCTAAACGTATTAGAGCTATGGTTACAATAGAAGAACATCCTAACAAAAAATCTCTCACAATTTTTACTCGCAGAAAATGCAAACTACTTGGCATAAAATAACGTGCAACCGCCACGTAATCTTTGGCTCATCATTCACATTTCGGATAACATGTTCTAGAAGGCGGAAGGCGAGGCTCATTTTTTTCTACTCAAGCAAGTCTTCCACCCATTTGTGTTAGGGGAGGGTGAGTGTTGGACTGAGAGAGAGGGTGGAGGTTGAGCTTCCCTTGCCTTGGGGTGGTCCATGCAAATGAATTCACCCCTAAGGCGGCCATATTTGGCTCATGCCACCACCATCCTCATATTATATACACTGACCTCATCACATCAGACTCGGGGCCAGGTCTCATCATCTTATCGCTTCACTTCCAAGGCATTCACGCTCCATTCTCTCCAAATGATACTTGTCTTCTTTACTTTGGCTAGAGAAAAATTCTCTCAGCCTGTATAAACAGGTATAGTCTACCACGGAATATCGACTACTTGTATTTTTTGCAAGGAAGACTTCTTGCTATTCTGGCCTCAGATATCAGTATGTTTTTTCCTCTCCACCTACGAGCCACTATACATATATCGCTCGACATTCTATGAGCAAACGAGCCTACTGAACACTGTGAGGAGAGTAGCTGAGACATTTTCTGTCAGGAAAATGTCGCTCCTTTATCAAGAGGTTGCCAGCTGATGCTTCTTCATCAGGCAAAGAGGGAAAAATGCCTTGAAGGCCTTATTCGAAACTCATTATGTTAACTCATGTGATGGGGAGACGAGTGGAGGATGATGTGTGCAGTAGTTTCCTCGACATTTTTCACACTTCAAGTCTCAAGGTTGAAATATGACTATGATATTTTCCCGACACCTGCTTGCTTCTTCATATTTTGTTGTGAATGATGTATTTGAAGTATGAGTTGTTAATCAATATTAAAATTTTCTGTACATGATGAATTTGTACTATGGAGTGTAAAGTAAACATTCATTCATTTATTCATTTATTCGTGGGTACAATCACAATCATAAAATATTGGGAAGGAAGGAAAAACAGGCTTGACCGAAAACTATTCCGTTCCCAGATTTTGACAATGAACATTACATTATTGAAAAGTATTATTTTATCAGGGCTCTCCAACCTACGGCCGCGGATTGACTTTGTCCGGCCCGCCGAGAGTTATTGCAACAGTTTTTTTTTAATATATAACTATACACATTTTTGACAACAACTGTGAGTTCAGTGCTCTCTCTTACTAGCCACTCCATTTCTTAATGAATGTAAAATAGCTGTAAACAAGCAGCGATCAATCATTGCGAGATATTAGCAAATTGTCTGCACGGACTGTACATGTCCCTGTGTACAGTATTAGTAGTATCAGGCCCAAGAGTTAACAATGTGGCCCTTCGATGAGAAAGGTTGGAGACCCTGTTCTATATTATATTCGAGCAGTAATTGAGTAATGATGTTTGTTAACTTGGATTAACGTTGAATTACTATGATAGAACGGGGCTCTGTTTTGTGCCTTACTCATGATACAGAATGTATCCGAAGCTTTGAAATCATCTGCTTCATTCTGTGTTTGATCAAATACAGTATTACCCAAGAAATGAGTTTATATGAGAAGATTTTATGGTAAGAACTCATTTTGCAGCATATATCTCAATAGTTAACATAAAGCATGAACAAGCAAATACAGAAAAAGGAGCTTGTCTCCTACGGTACCTATATTGGAGAGCATAATATAAAACGTGAGCAAAACAACATCTCACAATTACCCACAGATGAACTTAGGATAACTTGTTATAACTTCCTGAAAAATATTCCATAATGAATAAGGTAGACTGATATGTAACTCTCAAAGAATATATCTAATTTGATCCATATTGTTGGATATACATTGAACACAATATTCATACAGATTCTCCTGAAAAAATCAGTACATGAATGTAGAACAGAATATAGGTTCTACATCGAACACAATACAGGTCAATAGTTGAATAATATTTCGCCCATATAAATGTATTTAATGAAGTCAAGACAATGATCATTCGAATTTTGTGAAGAGTTCAATATCTTGGATTCTATTGAGAATGAAGAGATCATGAGAACATCACAAGTATTATAATGATTAATCGTCAGGTGTATTAGTGATGCCGCATTCTGGATATTCAAATTTCTCAGTAGACATCGATAATCCAAAACATCTTCTTTATGATCTGAAGATGTCATTTTGTGTCCAGCTTTGAGATCTTGATAATGTATATTGAATTACTACGAGTACACAATCAGAGATGACAGGAATACTATTTACTACTAATCTATTACTATTATCTACTTCCTTCCTTCATGATGCAATGCAATGATAATGCAGATTCGATTTTTTTCATAAACTGCATGTTGAAATGTTTTCAAGACCTTACATTCCTCAAAGAAAAAAAAAAATTATAGATGACATACATGAGCTCTTTACTAGGACGAATATCTCTCTGTTCCAGGACAGGACCCTGAGGAAAATCTCCCGAAATCTTTCACCTCAATCTGAGATGAAAAGGGGATGAAATCGATTCGATAAGATATGTGAGATGTCCCCTAGCAAGGTGTCAGTATTATGCTTTATCCCAGCGATTGAAGACTCCCCCCGACAAACAGGGGTAAGCCCACTTAGGTCTCTTCTCTCCGTTGAATATGAAATTCAAACATCTGTACTCTCCCGGCCTCTGTACTTACTTCCTTCCCTCCTTGTTTCTCACCCTTCCTTGTTATTTCTCATTCAGAATGCATCGTATGACGTCGATGCTGCATTATTAAATATTATCAAAAAGAGGGATTCGAGTAACATGTGTGTGGAATGATGATTAGACCTGGAGGGGAAACGAAAAAATGGTGGAAGGGGCCTCCAAGAATAGAAATTACGACAAATTATTTTTCTTTCAGATATAATGTTGAGAGTACAGTATTAAATTGAAATGTGTTCATAATTCCAGATTCAAAAAATTATTTCTCTCCCTTTCATACTATGTTGAAAGATGGTGTGGATAGGCCTGGAATGTGTCACAATGGGAAATAACTTCAAATTATTCCTGTTTTAGATACACTATACGAGGTTGAGAGTAAGGTATTAAATCAAAATGTTCTCATAATTCCTGATTCAAAATTCTCATCTCTTTTTCTCATACTAGTTGAAAGATGGTGAATAGGCCTGAATGTGTCACAATTAGAAATAACTTCAAATTATTCATGTTTTAGATACAATTTTGAGAGTACTAAACTCCAAAAAAGAATAAACTATTATTAAACGAAAATCCCAATAAATGCTGTAAATCACCCGAAGACTTCTGCTACTGCAATATTAAAAACTGGGTGAACAGCTAGATGGAAATTCGATTATTTTAATATTCCCGGGCTGACAAACAATTTTTGTATAGTTGCGCTCATTGAATTTCCATCTAGCTGTTACCCAGTCGTCAATATTTGCAGTAGCAGAAGTCCTCGGGGTGACTTACAGCAAGATTGGGATTCTCGTTTAATATTAATTATTAATAATAAGCATTTTAACAAATGCAACTTCCAATTTATTCCCATCCAAAAAATAGAATGTTTTTTTAATTTTTTAATTATAAGTACCATCGATCTCTTGAAAGACACGAATCATTGAAATACACGAAGACAGTAGCAAAAGTCTTTGGGGTGATCACATAATTTATGGGATTCTCGTTTAATAATAATTATTTATCAATTGGCATTTGAACAAATGCAACTTCCGATTTATTCCATCCAAAAAATAAAATGTTTTTTTAATTTTTTCAAATTATAAGTAGCCTCGATTCTTGAGAGACACGAATCATTTGAAAGACACAAATAATTTGTCCAATTATTATCAAGTGACCAAATTTAACCAGTCTTGTCTTCAAAAATAAAGGGTATATAAAAAGCTATCAAGTCACCTCTGTTGAAATAAAGAATATGTCAATTTGAAATCTTATCAAATTCCAGATTTTCATATTTATTTTTCTCTCTCCAATAGTTTTATCAACTACAGTAACCTACACGCTAATCGGCAGTAAATCAACCTAGTAGTTAAATGTATCATACTCATAATTTCAGATTCTGCTATTTATCTACTTTTAAAAATGATTATAAAATGCATCCAAGGTGAACAATATTTCGAATAAAACATACATTCATTTCTATGATTAAGGAATTATGTGATAAAAATGGGAGAGTACATTCTTGATAAATGATATTCTGTAACTAATGATTTTTTATTAAGTTTTGGAATATTCCATTTTCCTCTCATGATAAGTACAACTGCTATCTCTGCCTATCTAGTCCATTGGAATACAAAAGTTCAACCATACTGGATTAAACTACTAAGTACAGCATTTCCAATTCTACTTGAAAGTTGAAAGCACATAAAAGCTCTATTCTAATGCAGCAAGTTTATTGTTTACAGCTCACAGTTGAAACTAGACAGAAATACTAGGAAGGTTATTCTAAATAGGTCATTGTTTTGCTCATGCTGTAAGAGCTATAGTGCAAGAGAATGGCAAACGTTATTAAATGTAATTCGATCCACTTGACGGAATCGTAGAGCAAAAAGAAGGAGAAGAAGTTGAAAGAGAAGAAGAAGAGGAGAAGAAGTTGAAGGAGAAGAAGAAGAGGAAGAAGAAGAAGAAGAAGATGATGGATGAGTAGGAGTAGGAGGAGGAGGAGGAGAAGGAGGAGGAAAGGGGGAAAAAGAACAAGAATGATAAGAGGATGGAGAGGAAGAAGAAGTAAAAGAAGAATGAATAGAATAAGAAGGAAAATACGAAGAAGAAGAAGATGAAGGAGTGAAGTAGGAGGAGGAGGAGGAAAGGGGGAAAAAGAACAAGAATGATAAGAGGATGGAGAGGAATAAGAAGAAAAAGAAGAAGGAATAGAAAAAGAAGGAAAAGATGGAGAAGAAGAAGATGATGGATGAGTAGGAGTAGGAGGAGGAGGAGGAAAGGGGAGAAAGAACAAGAATGATAAGTGGATAGAGAGGAAGAAGAAGAAGAAGAAAGAGCAGTATTGATGATTCATGACGACGATAGCAGTGATGATGGATGAGAGAGGTGGATAATAAGGTAAGTTTGTTGATCAAAAAGAGATGGAAAATGATAAGGGGTGAACTGAAGCGAAGGAGTAGACAGAGATGAAAGATGAAGCATGACGTCAATGATAAGAGGCCGATTACAGGCAGGCAGAAGGTGGAGAATTAGCCGTGTACCGTGTCAAAGAGTAGCTGGCCTATTTGCTACTTGGAACTAATGTCTTCAAAGTAACAGTGTTTCTAAACTCCTAAGTTGTATCTCCATCACTACTATCTGTCTCCCTTGCACACTGCCTGCTCATTTGTTTGTTCACCGGTGTACCGGGAAGTTGTCTTAATGTTTAGACTTTGAATTACACTTTGAAACAAGCAGCTACTTTGCTGTGTCTTACATAGCCGTGTCTTAAGACATAGTCTTAATGAAAGATGTTGAGTTGTGGTGGTGCGGGGGAGTGGGTAATGGTGATGTCGAGGGAGGGGGAGGGAGTGGTGGACGAAAAGCAGGAGGACGATGAAGAGGAGGAGGAAGGAGAGGAGGAGGAGGAGTACGAGGAGGAGGAATAGGAGGAGGAGGACGAGGAGAGGAAGAGCATAGTTGTGTCTTAAGACAAGATGTTGAGTTGTGGTGGTGCGGGGAATAGGTAATGTTGATGTTGAGGGAGGGGGTGGAAGTGATAGAGGAAAGGAGGAGGACGATGAGAGAAGGAGGAGGAGGAGGAGGATGAGGAGGAGGAGGAGGAGGACGAGGAGGAGTACGAGAGGAGGCAAAGATCACCAGGAAGTTCAAGATGATGTTGGATAAGACAAGTTGGAAGTTTGGGGGATTGGGGGAACGATATCCGACTTCTTGGTTTCAAAAGAAAGCTAATTTTCTTCAACATCTCATCCCCAACCCTCCCCCCTTAGAAATGCCTAGGGGTAATTTCATTCCTGACGCTTTTCGGCAAAATGTAGTCCTGTTAGCGAAATTTGTACTGATGATGAGGAAAGGATGGGAAGAGAAGGAGGAGGAGAAGGAGAAGGGAAAAGTGATGAAGAAGGAAGAGGAGATGAAGAAGGAGGAGATAGAAAAGGAGTTGAAGAAGGAGGAGATAAGGAAAGGGTTGAAGAAGAGAAGCAGATAGAATAGAATAGAATAGAATGAAGAAAGGAGATGAAGAAGGAGGAGATAGGAATGGAGTGAAGAAGGGAAAGGAGATAAAGAAGGAAAAGGAAATGAAGAAGGGAAAGGAGATAAAGAAGGGAGAGAGATGAAGAAGGAAAAGGAGATGAAGAAGGAGGAGATAGGAAAGGAGTTGAAGAAGGGAAAGGAGATACAGAAGGAAGTGGAGATGAAGAAGGAAAAGGAGATGAAAAAGGAAAAGGAGATGGAGAAGGAAAAGGAGATGAAGAAGGAAAAGGAGATGGAGAAGGAAAATGTGATGGAGAAGGACACGAAGGATGAGATGGGAAAGGGAGTGTGGTAGAGAATAAGGGGAAGAAAAAAGAGGGAGATTGAGAGGTAGAGGAGTTGGTTAAGAAGCTAGACGAGAAAGAGAAGAAGAAGTTGGTGAAGGAGAAGGATGAGTTGGAAGGAAGGAAGAGAGAGAGAAACAGAAAAGAAGGGAGAAAAAAGAAGTGGAGAGGGAAGTGTAGCGAAGAGAATGGGATGAGATTGTGGAGAGAAAGAATACTATGCCGAAGAATAGAAAGAGGAAAAGTTGTTGAAGGAGGAGAAAAGAAATAAGGTTTTGATTGATACTTTATTTATGTAGATTACAATATATACTGGCTCATACACTTATATACAATAGCTTACAATACAGCAAAATTATAGATGAATTTACATAATATAGACTAACAAAATGATTTTTGAACTGTATATGATATGAAAAAGCAATTTGTAATATAATAACTATGGATAATTATATTGTTATTCATCTACATAAATTGGCGGAGCTTTGGACATATCAATGTCCATTCTTCGGAAAGAATATTAAAATATCCTCCCCACTAACTCTCTACCAAAACGTTAATTTCATTATTTAAACTAAGGATATATTTATTAATGGAAATAACTGTATATGATATGAAGAAAGCAATAATTGGTAATAGCTATAGATGATATTGTTATGCATCTACATAAATTGGCGGAGCTTTGGAGTGGTGAGGTAGAGAGGTGGAGAGGAAAGGTGGGAGAGAAGAAGAGATAAAAATGAGAGACAGACTGAGAGTCAGATGGAAGAGGAAGGTGAGAAGCTCAGAAAATATCGACGAAGTATAAGGCAGATAAGGTGGAAGTGGAGGAGGACGAGAAGTTGAAGATGAAAAGGAGGAAGAGAAATAAAGAGAATAGAAATAATTTGGAAAAAGTGGAAAAAACCATACGTGTTTTTGGAACAGGTGAGAGTAAGAAGAAAACAGAGAAAGGAAAAAACCAAGAATCAATAAGAAGGAAAGAAAGAGAATGAACAAGATTATAAGAGGAGGGTGAGGAAAGAATGAATGGTAGAACAAATTGGAGAAAACCAAGAAGATGAAAATGAAAACAACATGGCATGAAATAAGGGAAGCACAGAAAACACCCGTAGATTATGATTAAAACATGCCTGGGGCATGCAAAATGAAATGATGAATGCAAAGAACATCCTTCAACTTAATTTAGTTCCTGGGCTCAGCCATATTCCAGATGCCCTCTACATTTACTTGCATCTGTTACCTACCATACCTTATTCTCTTGATTAGTTACAAAGTTACTCAATACAACTCCAAGTTTATAAATTCAGTGAGCTAGGCTCAAATATTGTACGACTTGACTAATAACTGTAGAGATATTCTGTATTCAATTTTGTAATGATCATAAATTTCCTGATGGTAATGTTTAATCATTATTATGCTGAATATATCGTTTTTCATTTGAGAATATAAAAGTAAGAGATGACCAGAGATTAATTACTGTACCACTCGACTGATAATTACTGTAGAGATATTCTGTATTCAATTCTGTAGTGATAATAGAGTTTTTGATAATAATACTCCACGATGATTATTGCTAATACATGTCGCTCTTTATCTAAGGTGACACAAGAAAGAGATGGCCAGAGCTTCCTATAACTTCATGAATACTGGGTTTATAATAATATGACAAGTGTAGAATGAAGATAAGGTTCTCTGCAATAGCGTTTTCATTTGGTTATATATTTATTTGGATACAAGAAATCTACAATTCATTGATATAATATAATAGAAAATATAGGTACAATATATAGAAAATGGCATAGATGTCCCAGACATGTTGTGATAAAATAATATTCTAAAGGTGTACTGAGATTTGAATTTCTATTTATGTTAAAAGTAGCCCTAAACAGAAAAGAGACAATATAATATTGTACTTGTGATCAATAGGGGTGGTATCGAGTCATATTATGAGCAAGAGAAAAAATACTTTTAATGAATAGAATATACTTTCCACTGGTCCGATCTCAATAGAGACAACGAGTTTCTAATCGTGTTCCAAATGTTAAATTTTGATGAATCTATAATTTATTAAAATAGAGTTCACTTTACAAGCTTAATTCAAGATGAAGATCTCATTGAAATATTTCCACAACTACAATAATCAGTATAATAGTCCACTCAACATGTATCTGCACATGACTTACTTCAGGAGTTGAAAGATTTTTTGCAATTCACAGTGACGAAAAACATCAATGAATGGAATGCGATAGATTAATTTACTTTTTCTTCAAAAAACTTGAAATAATAAGCTGACTTTGATACGTCCAATCAATCCAATTCACTGCTAATTATCAAGTTTTGATTTACTTAAATACTTTTGTCATTGGAGAAAAATCGAGCAGATTAATATCAACAAAAACCTAAAGATGATGATGTGAAACATCAAAAACAGTTGTTCTAATTTGTGTTTTGAATCTATTATTTTAAAAACTTTTCAAAAAAAATAATTAATGTTATTTATAAATAAAACAAAGTAGCCCTGAATATCAACAAGTATTAGACCTGCTCAATTTTTTGAATCTCCTCCCAGATTCAATTTTCGTTCAGAAAGCTGCTTCTCGAATTCGAATGAGAAAGTAGAATACAAAAGCAGAGATCAATTGATGTAGGAAACTTACTCAAACAAAATAAATTCACCGATTTCACGTAACAAAAACCATGGGAGATTTTCGAAAGTTTCGCCCTTTCTTTGTTCAACCCTTTCCTGCCCTGGACTGAGTTTGAATAGAAGGGAAAGTGAACGATTTTTTCACGTTTCTATAGAAGAATGTTGTGGCACAATGACGCAACAGTGAAAAGGTGGAAAAGAAACAAAAACCAACTCTCTCCCTTCACCTTCAACATTGTCGCATCGCTTTCACTGTTGTATTCAGTCAGTCCTTTCAAATGGAAGTCGTTTTTGGAAATTGCATCGGAGGATTCAGAGTAATTGTTTTCTTTCTTTTCACAAGAATGGAACAAGTCACCCTTCCAAACGTCGCTTCCCTCTCACTCTCTCTCCCTCTTTCTCTATCTCACCAAACGGGGGAATCACTCCGGTTCGAACGTGAGTTTCATTTCAAATTCGCCCCAGAAATTGTGAGCGTGCCATTGTTCAGAAATGAAATCTTCATTGTAACGAGACTCGTATCATTCAGCTATTTGATAAGTTGGAGCAAATTCTGGGCGCAACAATTCAATTGCTTCTTTGTCGTTTTAATTTTGAATGAACAGGGCTCTACTTGATTGAATGAATATTATTTTTGTGTTTGAACTAGAGTTTCAACAGTCTTGCAATCTTGTCCTTATCTTGAAAAACTTACCTATTCACCAACTTATTGGTGAATAAAAATAAGATCCGTTCATCCATTCATTCATTCATTTAAATATAAATTTATTGTGTCTTGTACAAAGTGATGCTCTCGAAGAATATTGAACAATATTCAGAAAATTGATTAGGTCGATTTTCTCAGGAGTGACGTTTAGATTATACGCTTTATCAATTTGATAATATGTTTGATAATTAACTAAACGAGCTTTTCAAGTATCATCTCCTAAAGTGCATTATTTCACGAATGCAATATTTTATCTTCATTCCAACCTGATATAATTTAATTTGGGAAAAATAATCATTCACAACTTTGAAATTCAGCTATCACTTATATCTCATAACGTTCCTACTGAACAAAAAATGACTTAAATAATCACTTACTTATTGACAGCTACTTGTATATGAATGAAAAATTTGAAAATGAAAGGGACCTTTTTCAACATATGATTTTTATTATTGACAAACTGTTTCGGTTTTATCAAATTTCATCAATTTGAATTCAATACGTCTACTTGAGGATTATTGACTCACAGACATCAAACCTGTATAATTTATTCATTTATTTGATCAGTCACGTTCAATTATTACACTTATGTAAGAAGGCACTACAGGCTTATGCCCAAAACTGTCCTTTCTCAACTTTTTACTCTAGTCCAAATAGAATTGTAGGTTAAGCTACTATCACTTATTGAAATAACAATTTACACTTCTAAAAACTAACAACCCTTTAATCAAAAATTCATATTATGAATAAATAAATCTCACAGGATTAGAAACAATTATCCAAAAATTCAAATTTCGAATAAAACTGGAAAATAATTCCCCACTTTGTGGAAGTCAAAGTGAAAGAAACATACCAAAAATGCTGTAAGTGGAACAAGATATTTCAGCAAGAATACTGCCATGTAGTATTTTATAAATAAGCACAAAGCAAGTTACGGTATAAGAGAACTTTATTTTATATGTTGTCAAATCATTCTGCAGAACACATACACGCACCACATCAGTGCCATCATCATCTGATAGTGTCACTAACCTCTCAATACAACATCTCCCTCCTTAAAGGGTATTACAAAATGATACAAACATATAAACTTAATTCTTCATATTACAAAGTTCAATTTTCAAACATATGCAAGGCAACCGTCAATCTCTTTGGAGCTATATTGAGAGACCGTACATGCAGAGTGTCTCTTTATGGTAAACTCAGCACTATAAGAAGATTACAAAATGGTTTACCTCAAGGATCGGTTCTTTCACCAATTTTGTTCAATGTTTACACTGCAGACCTGCCTGTTACTCAATCACGCAAGTTATTTATGCCGATGACATTGGACTTGTTTCACAAGGACGAAATTTTGAACAGCTCCAAATTGTGTCGAATGAGGATTTAGAAATAATGGCAGAATACTTCCAGCAGTGGTTCTTGAAGCAAAACCCGTCCAAAACTGTCTCAACAATATTCCATCTCAGTAACCAGCATGCAAAAAATTGATCTCAGGCTATGTGGCAAAAGAATATCTCATCAGGAAGCTCCCCGTTACCTAGGAGTCAGACTTGATAGATCCCTCACATATCGACAACATCTGCAGGGGTTGAGAGATAAACTGAAGACAAGGCTAAATATCATCAGCAAACTTGCGGGAACAACCTGGGATTGTGACATGAATGCCCTTCGAACATCAAGTCTTGCACTTCTGTACAGTACAGGGGAGTACTGCCCTTCTGTCTGAGCTCGCAGCAGACATGTTGAGAAAATGAATACAGTTTTCAATGAAACTATGAAGAAGATTAGTGGGACATTGGGACCAACAGAGACTGAGTGGTTGCCTGTGCTTAGTAACATCACGGCTCCAGATCTCAGAAGGTTGGAGAAGAAGAACAAGTTCATTTCCCAGTTGTAACACATTCATGAGGATCTCCCAGTTTCTAGAGATTTGGCTAACCCTCCACCAAGGTGCCTCAAGTCAAGAAGATACTTGAGACTAGATGAGTTAAAGAATTCAAGAAAATCGATTGCACCAACTTCGTAATTTGGAATAATTAAGTTCACAGTTCCTGAGAACATGAGTTTCTTCGAATTTGTCAATCCTGAGAATTAGTTTCCATGGTTTTTAGTCCATCTAGAACTATCATTTATCCATAATTCAACGATGTTACTTGCGGCTTCAATTTCAAGTCGAATATTGTAGTCGAGTTGAAAAAATTGTTTGAATTCCCGAATACTCACTGATTCTATCTAGTCAAATAAATAAAATCATCCATACGAATCCTATCCAAAGAAAGAGACAAGGAGTCCAGACTATCAGTGACACCGCAGTATTCGACTGCGTAGGAAAAATCCCATTTGCATTCTAATCTCTCAACTGGACAGGAATAATGAAAATATGAATAAAATATGATACAAAACGTCACTGTCAATTAGATACTCGTCGTTGTCTCTGGCGCCTTGCTGTTACTGGAGAGAAAGAGAATAAGAGATAGAGGATGAAGAGAGAGAACAAAAGAGGGAGAGACGGAAGAGATGAGGACCACTTCGAATTGCTTAATCAATTTTTAAACAAAGCTACAGATCCACTCATTTATCGATATGGAGTCACCTTCCAAGCCTTATCTTATTATTTTGAAGTTACATGTCTCTCTTTGAATAGTACAGTAGTTTAGTAGAATAGTATAGTAGATTGGTTTGTTCTTATTTGTTCGTTAGTTCTTTTTCTTGTTTTGTTGTTCCAGTTTCATCGACTACTGTAGGTGCTTCAATCTTGGATGTTTCATTCCTTTGTAATCTTACAGTTTGTTGTTAGTGATTGAGATTAACTTGATCATATTTTTTTGGTGATTTCCGATTTGTATTTCATGTCAAAATTAATTATTGAACACATCTTTAAATAGTTCACATTGATTGGTTTTTTCTTTGCTCGTTGGTTCGTTTTCTTGATTTGTCATTCCAGTTTCATCGACTACCGTGGGTGCTTCAATCTTGGATGTTTCATTCCTTTTTAATCTTCCAGTTTGAAGTTAGTGATTGAGATCAACTTGATATTTTTTTGGTGATTCCCGATTTGTATCTCATGACAAAATTATTGAAGACCCCTTTGAATAGTTCACGTAGATTGGTTTGTTCTTATTTGCTCGATAGTTCTTTTTCTTGGGTTTGTCGTTCCAGTTTCAATCAGTGCTTCAATCTTGGATGACTTCTTCCTATGTAATATTCCAGTATGTAATTAGTGATAGGTAATTTTCTTGAACATATTTTTCTGGTGATTTCCGATTTGAATCTCATGACAAAGAGCTGATTAGTAAATTGGGAGGGTTCGTTGGAGTGATCATGGGGGAATCAGACACAAATGCTCCGATATTTTATCACTTTTCAAGTTCTTCAACCCGGATAGCTATTAGATTTTTTCCCCCAATAATCTATAGATCACTCTCCGAGATAATCATTCTCAATTTTCTCTCCATCTTCCTTGATTTGTTCTCTCCTTCTTGTTGTTAATCCACCAGTTGGTTTAAAACCATTTCACTCTCCCTTGATTCTTTTTCCCACAGTCTGATCTTATGCTTTTCATATTTCTTCAAACCAATTCTCAATGGAACATAGTTTGGAGAATAGTTTTAGCTTCCAAAAAATTACGAAATCATGAAATTTTGATGAAGGATCAATCTCATTCATGAATTTTCAATTGGAATTATTCAACCAATATACAGCCTCTAGAAATCATAACATTTTGAAGAAGGATCAATCTTATTCATGAATTTTCAATTAGAATTATTCAACCAATATTCAGCCTCCATTATAACTCTGCCTGTATGTTCCTTCCTATTCTCTCTTAGTTTCAGTTGATTTTCAAACTAATAGAATCAAAGTCAATTTTAACTGATTTGGATAAATAAATGTTCATTTCTCGAAAAAAACTAGAACTACAGCATCAATTACACAAAATATTAGATAAATTGCAATTACATACAATAGTTAGTTACAAAAACTCTTATAATGTGTCCTCCACTTGTTTAGTTTTTTCTATGTGGAAATTGATCTACTTCACTATGATGTACCATTTTCTAGAGTAGGTTTTGTTTGTTTTTTTTTGTGCGTATTATTAATAAGTTAGTGTTTAGTAAGTCATTAGGTGTTTAGTTGTTGTTTGAAATAATGTTTTCTATGTTCTGTCTTCCATTGCTCATCAACCAATTGTGTACTATTGTTTCGAACTTCCTAGGATGATTGATCTGTGTAAAGTTTGCAGGAAGAAGATTATATAATTTTGGTGCTAAATGATTGAAATGTCTCTGGTATAGTGCCTTCCTTGCAACACTGGTGATGAGAAGATTCCTGTATGTGGTGTTGTGGTTGTGGTTTCTGATTTGAAATGTTGCTGGGTTCTTGTGTAATCTGCATAGTATCTTGGAGTGAAATTGTCTTGAAGTCATAAAGTCATATTATAGTCTATTACCATAGAGAAACAATAGCGTAAGTAGATATCCCATGGTATAGGGCGTTTGTGTCGCAACTTTTACTGTTATCCAAAGTCGATAGTTCACGTAGTTCTTTCCTATGCAGCTGTGTGACGCTGGTAGTCTCTCAAATTGTGCCGTTCATACACTCTCACCCCAACAAAACAGTAAAAACTGACAATAATCGAAAGTAATCGGCTTGAGATAACAGCAAAAGTTGCGACATAAATTCCCTATACCATGGGATATCTACTTACGCTATTGTTTCTCTATGCTATTACCTACATCGACTATTACACATTATGAAAATGAAATGAGATTACACATTAATGGGAAAAAAAAATTTCATGCCCTCTCTCTCCCACAGGCACACCCTTTCTCTTTCCCACAAACCTCCTTCGTCCCTTCCATAAACACACTGAAGCTCAACCCTATCATCAATCAGCTGACCGCAATATTGGACCAACTTGGCAGCAGCAGTAGACCCTGTCCTGTCAACCTACAAAATCCATTCATTCAGCACACAATTCATATCAACCACGACCTCCTCCTCTACCTACTCCTTTCTTCTCCGCCTCCTTCTATCTACTCTTCCTCATCTTCCTCCTCTTCCTCATTTTTCTCCTCCTACTCCTCCTTCTTCTCTTTTTCTTTTCTTATTTTCCTTCTTCCCCTTCTCATATTTCTTCTGCTTCACTCCTTGTTCTCCTGGTCTTTCATCTCCTTCTTCTCTTCCAAACTCCTTCTTCTTCTTCATCATTCTTTTCTTCTACTTCTCCTTTTCTTCATCCTCATCTTCCTCCTCTCACTCATCTTCTTCCTCTTCCTCCTTTTCTTATTCCCCTTCTTCCCCTTCTCGAATTTCTTCTCCTTCTTGTTCTCCTTGTCTTTCATATCCTTCTTCTCTTCCAATTCCTTACCATATTTCTTCTCCTTCTTCTCCTTCTTCTCCTCCTCCTCATTCCACTCCTTTTTCTCCTTGTCTTTTATCTGCTTCTTCTCTTCCAACTCCTTTTTCGTGTTCTTCATCTTCTTGTTCTTCTTCTCCTTCTCCTCCTTATTCTTCTCCTTCTTCTTTTTTTTCTGTTTCTTCTCCTTCCTTTTTCTCCTCTCGCTTCTTATCCACCTCTTCCTCCTCTTCCATGTACTCAACCAGCACCTTCTCCTTCCTCCTCATCATCCTCTTTCTTCTTGCCCTTCTCCTCCTCCTCCTCCTCATCCACAATCCTTCACCACCATGTCCTCCACCTCATCATCCTCCTCTTCCTCCTTCTCAGGAGGCCAGCCTAGTACCATCACTCTAAAGATACATCATATAGACATAGTTATATAATATAACATAAATACATATATGTTGGGGTGGCGGTCAATCTAACTTTGGCAGAGATTACCATGCTATCTACGCTCGTGCCAAGTTTGCTGAGGGGTGGCCAACCCCTACTGGTAGCCATATTTAGCCCTCCATCACCAACCACTCCTACTCTAATCCCATGGAGCCCAACATTGCAAACTTCCGTTTGCTTCCTATATCACATACTTGTATATAAATACATCACAAAACATATACACACAAGTACACTACATACCTATGGGCCCTATATATGTTTACTTGGCTAAAGCCATTACATAGCTTGTCCACCATTGATTGTATACATAATACTTTTTGTGTAGTTGAGAAGTTGATATTGTGGTAATTATTCATATTGAATGGGAAAGACTAAGAAATTTTCAAAAAACCACTGACTTATTGATAATTAGAAAGAACGGTCCCGGTTATTACACCATTGTCAATCTCTGATAAACCTCTGATTAACATCTCTGATGTTTATCAGAGATTGACAATGGTGTAATAACCGAAACCGGTCTTTTTAATTATCAATAAATCAGTGGTTTTTTGACAATTTCTTAGTTTTTTTCATTCAACAGTATACATAATATGTTTCTTTGCATGAAATACACTATACTGGTAGTTCTGTGGACAGTAGACCTCACGCAGTATTCTCATCCACAAGTACCTGATTGAAACTAATAGACCTTATGGAAATACAGCAATAGACTGGCTTCTCCACACATCTGTGTAATCACTTGTCAGCTGATTTATGATGAATAATTCTTCAGTCTGATTTTCACTCTAATATTGGCGTATGAGGCTCCTTTTTCCTCTTATATTATCCTTGACATGCAAAATTTCCAAAAACCTTGTATATACGTCGACGCGCAATTCAAAAAGGAACATACCTGTCAAATTTCATGAAAATCTATTACCGCGTTTTGCCGTAAATGCGCAACATATAAACATATAAACATTTAAACATTAAGAGAAATGCCAAACCGTCGACTTGAATCTTAGACCTCACTTCGTTCGGTCAACTATAGAACAACAATATATTGGACTCAAAATAGTGTGTAAGTTAAGTTATCATGTACATAATCTCTAGACTGTGTATTCCAAATAAGGTTTAAAGCAGTTTTGGGCGAATGCCTTTTGCTTTTACCTGCATTGTATCATTGTCTATGAATAAATAATAAATAAATAAATAAGTAAATGAATAAATGAACAACACTATATAGCTTGACACTATAATTTATAGATCAGCATCACTATAGAACTTGACACTACATCTTATTATATATACACCGTGCAATTTCTGTATATATTTTTATATTTGGTTATTTATGTCCAATGGATCACGAAAACGGCTCTAACGATTTTCACGAAATTTGGAACATAGAAGGTTTATGTTATAACAATTCGATTGCACTAGGTCTCATCCCTAGGAAAACTCGCTGAAGAACATGATCAGCTTACCATATCTCGCGAGAAATCTAGAAATTTTAATAGACTCGATCAAAATATTCTGATTTGTTGGCATGACATGGTATATCATAATCTTCAAAGTTAATCATTATTTTACAGTTTTAAGTGATTAGTGAGTGTTATTTTATTATTCAATTTGGTTGTAAACTAGACTTTAAAAACTAGAACTAAATAAACTGGAACTAAATAAACTATAACTTAAAATGAACTAGAACTAGTGATTAGTGAGTGTTATTTTGTTATTCAATTGGTTTGAACTAAAACTTTTATGTTTTCAAATATTTGGACTGAAAATTGGACCTGAATTCAAGTGTATGGAACATAACCTACTTCTTGGACCATTTATAGTGTATAAATCAAAATTCGAGGAAGAAACAGTTTTGGGCTGTGCTTGTTAGTCCTTTCCCAATCATTTTGAAGAATTGTGTTCTGTTTATCAATAAATAAATAACGAGCGATGCTTGGTGCACCGATATTTTCTATTATACACTATTGAACAATATCTCAGTAGCATTGTATCATATTTATTTATTTATTTATTCGTGGATACAATATTACGAATCATATAAAATAATATGATTGGGTATTTGAATCCATATATTTTCCATGTTTTGGGTATCATTGAGTATCTTGCATATCTTCTTACAATAACAGTATCTTTCGCTATAGTGGATTCATATAGATATCTTCACATACATTTAGGACAGCAGAGTATATATATAAATAGATATACTTTTACACTGGCGACCACAAAGCGCCTAAAAAGGGTTCCACTTTAAACTGTCAGAAATCCCCATAGGATAGCATTAGTGCTTTCCATTCAACGAATGCTGACAATGTGAATTATATTAATATTTGAATTCATCTATATCTAATAATTAAAAACTAAGAGTATGTATATGAGTGTAAGAATATATGGATCGATATATATATATCTATGTTCTTGTACTTCTCCTTTTTTCCTCCTCATTTTCCTCCTATCCCTCCTCTTCCTCCTTTTCCGCTTCCTCCTCTTCCTCCTCTTCCTCCTCTTCCTCCTTTTCCTCCTCTTCCTCTTCCCTCCTCCCTCCTCTTCCTCCTCTTCCTCCTCTTCCTCCTCTTCTCCTCTTCCTCCTCTTCCTCCTCTTCTCCTCTTCCTCTCTTCCTCCTCTTCCTCCTCTTCCTCCTCTTCCACCTCTTCCTCCTCTTCCTCTTCTTCCACCTCCTCATCCTCCTCTTCCTCCTCTTCATCCTCTTTCTCCTCTCCTCTTCCTGCTCTTCATCCACTTCCTCCTCTCCTCTTCCTCCTCTTCATCTCTACATCCTCTTCCTCCTATTCCTCTCCTAAGAAGATTCCTCTTCCTCCGCTTCCTCCTCTTCCTCCTCTTCCACCTCTTCCTACTCTTCCTCTTCTTCCACCTCCTCATCCTCTTCTTCATCCTCATCCTCTTTCCTCTCATCTTCTGCTCTTCATAATTCCTCCTCTCCTCTTCCTCCTCTTCATCCTCTACCTCCTCTTCTCCTACTCCTCCCCCTCCTCCTCTTTCTCCTTTTCTTAATTATCCTCCTTCACCCCTTCTAATATTTCTTCCCCTTCTCATATTTCTTCCCCTTCTCATTTTCCTTCTTGTTCTCCTTGTCTATCATATCCTTCTTCTCTTCCAATTCCTTTCCATATTTCTTCTCTTCTCTCCTCCTCTCCCTCATTTCACTCCTTTCAACTTGCATTGCATCGTCCTTTTTTTTTCTTCTTTTGTTATTTTCTTTTTTTTTTCTTATTCTTTTTTTTCTTCTTCTTATTCGTTCTTCTTTCTTCTTCTTCTTCTTCTTCTCTCTTATTCTTCTTCTTCTCTTCTTCTTCTTCTTCTTCTTCTTCTTCTTCTTCTTTCTTCTCTTCTTCTTCGTCTTCTTCTTCTTCTTATCTTCTCTTCTTCTTCTTCTTCTTCTTCTTCTTCTTCTTCTTCTTCTTCTTCTTCTTCTTCTTCTTCTCTTCTTCTTCTTCTTCTTTCTTCTCTTCTTCTTCTCTTCTTCTCTTCTTCTTCTTCTTCCTTCTTCTTCTTCTTCTTCTTCTTTTTTCTTCGTCTCTCTTCTCTTTTCTTCTTCTTCTTCTTCTTCTTCTTCTTCTCTCTTCTTCTTCTTCTTCTTCTTCTTCTTCTCTCTTCTTCTGCTTCTTCTTCTTTCTTCTTCTTCTTCTTCTTCTTCTTCTTCTTCTTCTTCTGCTTCTTTCTTTTCTTCTTCTTCTCTTCTTCTTCTTCTTTTACTTCTTCTTCTTCTTTTTTCTTCTCTTCTTCTTCTCTTCTTCTCTCTTCTTCTTCTTCTTCTTCTTCTTCTTCTTCTTCTACTTCTTCTTCTTCTTCTTCTTCTTCTTCTTCTTCTTCTTCTTCTAATATTTGAATTCATCTATATCTATCTATTACCACTTCGAGTATGTTTATGAGTATAAGAATAGATAGATCGATCTATATCTAACTATGTGCCTCTACGTTTTGTAATATATATGGAACGGACTTAGGCTACGTGCCGAGAAAGGAAAAATGTTTAGGCAGGGTTCCAAATTGTATTTTATCCTGATTTATCGGACTGGATTTCCCTTCTTTTCAGATGATCTGGCAAGGATTTCTATGTGGTAGCACAATGGATTTACATGATAAAGAAGGGATTCTTTGAGGAAAATATTGATAAATATACATGAGAAGGGTGAGATTTTGGATGAAAAGTCGAGGAACTTTGAACAGAATTTCTTCATTCTGATTGAATTTCACACTGTGTTATTCATCGGTTGTATTCAATGTTATGAAACCATGAATCGAATATAACCTATTTTGTTTCTATTGATTATCGTGGGAGGGCTATGTTTCAACAAAATAGGATAAATAAGAATAATATTAACACAATTAACATGATTTATTATCATGGGTAGGGTGATTCAACCGAGCTAGTGATTTTTGTAACTCTGTGAGAAAAGAAGGTAAATTTTTTGTAACTCTTGGAAAATTCTTGTGAGAAGGTAGCAAAAGATTTCCTCAATAGTGCTTTTGAATTTCCGCAATGTGTGAAAACATCTTATATTATTTCCCAATTAACTGGCGTTGAAAATGTTTCGTTCTCGTTTCATGGGCTTGAACTATTGATTGCACGTTACCAATATTTTATACTGAATCAACATACTTCAGTAACCCATGTAAAAATAACAGGGGATTAAATTTATTGTTCTCCAACCAATCCAATTTTTTTTTAGGCGAGGAAGTTTGGAATTACAGTGGAACCCCATTTATTCGGACTCCTATTATCCAAATCGCTTCTAGAATAAAATTGTTGGTCATTTTTGAAATGTTCGCAAGCATTAAAGTAGTTCAGCACCGTTCAATTTATACAGTGGAATATTAAACCGTTTTTAATTGAAGTAGATGATACTATAATAATCGAATAGATGTTTGTTATCTAAATTTCCAGTTTTCTTGTGAATACTCCAGCTATCAAAAAGTGAATCGAGTCCGGTCGCACCTGATTTGGATAATTGACGTTCTACAGTATTTCATTAAAGTTTTAGATGGGACCAAATCGAAAAAGGAATGGATATATATTTGAGTCTTATCATAATTATCACACGTATAATGATGTATAACTTTTTTTCGGATGCAGCCTTAACTGCAGAGTAGGACTATCGTGAGGATAGCAATTAGAGGTGAAAGCAATAAGAAATCGTCGAATATTCAAGGAAAATTTGAACTAAGAGTTTGTGAGAGAGCTGTTTTCTGCACAATGCAGTTTATTGGCTACCTTGAAAATGAATGCTCAAACTTTTCTATATCCGATCACCAAACACTCCGTAAAACCCGGCTGCGTTTCGAAAGAATTTCAACTTTTCAAGTGGTTATACCTACTTACAAAAAGACAGCCAAGCAGAAAACAAAGTTATTGAGAGAATACAATTGTCAAAAATGTAGACGCTGGAGTAAAATCGGAGAAGGAAGGAGTGTTGTATTCATAGAGTAAGCGGCGACGGCAGATATTGTAGGATTGCATGAGGGAGTTTACGACAGTTGCTAAAATGGGAAATGTTTTCGTCAACAGAAAACGACTACCAAGCTGAAGAAATATAGACAAGGAAACTTTGCGACGTTATCATCTCTTTTTATCAGTCCTCTTTTCATCCGGAAAACTTTCTCTTTCCCGACAAAAACCAAATTCTATTCACTATACAATTTTTCTCATCGGCTTCCCCCTCCTTTCTGTTTTTTCCTCAATGCAATTTTCTCATTTTCCGGCAGCTCAACGTTGTTGTAACCCTTACACATCCAAGGACCCGAACAAATTTCAAGCAGGAATTTCCGCTGTCACAAATAAGGAGAAGAAGCAAAATGAGCGCGCTTATTTAGAAAGTTGGCAGCTCGCAATCTCTCAGAGAGTCAAAACTCATCTAAAGTTTTGAGCTGTGTTTCTTGAATTAGTTCACAATGCTGGTGACATGGTGCATTCAAGAAGACGGTTCTTAGTGGGATAATGGCTCGGGGCTTGTATTGAATGGAATACCTGAGCTTGCTCACAATCTACGCTAAAACGTGAAATGTAAAGAATGCTAGTAAATACTAAAGGAGATCGAATTAATTAGAAAGAGCTCTTCTTGATAAATGATACTCCAGTGGAATTGGAAGAATTCAGTGAGTGACAAATTTTTCCAAGAATATTGTTCATATTCTTACTGTTTTTGTATTCATAGTTATGTATGATGAATCATTGTAATAGCTGTGTTATGGAAGGAATTTATAGAAAAAATCCTGTTTGCTTCCATTCCCTGTTTCCATAAATAAACATATTAAATTGACTATAAATATAAAGAAAAATGAAATCTCATTACCCTTTTTGAAATATTTTATCAAAACATGTTCGGACATTTAAGTGCCCTATACAGAAAAGAGATAAATAAATTGACTATTTTTATTCCATGATCGTAATAATTTCGATATGAAGATGCCATTGCCATTTACTTGTTCAATAGGTGGGAAATATATTTCTAGAATATAAGATTTGCTAAATGACCTCCATTGTGATCTATGCGATTCTCTAGTCCTTTATGGCATTTTGCACCATATTAACACTTCACTTTTGTGAATTTTTGAAAATTTTGTTCCTTATTCTATTTTTTTATTCCATAATTCCAAACCATTCATTTTTTTTATCCAATCGAATAAGACTACATTTATAAGACGAATGCATCTCCACTTGACATTACCACTCATCATGACACAACATGACATCATTTAAATTCGGCTTACGTCCTGAAAATTAAACATCCTCATGTCATAAAATTGAATGAGATTTATTTCTCCAATTTGGTATATTTGAGAGATCTGTTAAGTTGAAAGTTGTTAGTATAAAGGGCGTACACATTTACGCGCCGCGAACATGAGCAATTCACTTTTAATCAGCTGATGCCAAGCTTTTTTATATCTGTATCTTACCGTTTCTGTAAAAATACAGATATAGTCAGCTGATTAAAAGTGAATTGCTCATGTTCGCGGCGCGTATATCTATCTGTACGCACCTCAAGGCTTATTATGAACTAGCAGGTAACCCGTGCTTCGCAGGGGTCTTTCTTACACTTGACGTAATGAAATCTAGAAGAATTCAAAATAGGCCTATGTACAGTGAGTCATTCATTCTATCAGGGCTCGAATAATTTTGAAATTCTAATTGAATGGAAATTGAAGAATATAACTTCTTTATGTAAATAACAACACCTTCATTGAAAGACATATTAACTGCATGCGTTTTCATATTGCCGATTTATTTAGCATTTGTCTCAAAAATTATTCTAGCTGAAAAATTAATGATCTATGCCACGTGTAGGCCTAAACATTGCATCAGGAAAACGATGTTTCAAAACTATGTTTTTAAGGTAGAAAGCAATATAGAAACAGTGTTCCTTCTAATTTCGACCATATTGTTTCTGTTGTGACTTTTTATGAAAAGAATGTACCATTAATGAAAGTTAAACATTAATTCTGAAAAATCTAGAAGGGAAATCAAAATTTGGCTTCCAGGTGCAACGAGATTGATATTTTTAGAATCTATGTGCAAAATTTGAAGATCTAAATCATTCCCGTTTTCCGGTATGCATCCACAAGTTGACATGTTTTGATGCGAACAAACGAACAAACACAACCCTACTCTCTCTTATTATATAGATGTAATTTGATATACAAAAGCTACGTACAATGGAAGTAATTGAGTAGTTGAGAGGTTGATATTGTGGTAATATCCATTTTTGATAAATATTTTCGTATTATTCATATTATCAATAAATCTGTTGTTTTTGACAATTTCTAGTCTTTTTCATTCAATAGGAAGTAATTGAATTACTCATCATTTCTATATCCTTGTGATATGATTTGAAAATTATCAGTGATAATATTGATAAGCTTCATTGTTCATGCAATCAGTGCAATCCATTTTAGAATATGGGATAGTAATCTGGGGTGGAGCTTTTGACACTCATGTAAATAATTTATTCATCACCCAAAAATATATTATTAACCAATATAAATAAACATAGACTTATTCAACTAATCTATTATTTTCACGAATTTAACGTTTTGACTTTGAGACAACTCCACTTGAAAAATTTAACAAATATATTATTAAGTATAAAGACATTTTTTTCATATAACGAGTCTCATAACAATTTTAGTCCAAATACTATCAATAATACGAAGTTTATTATACAAAATTTACTCTAGTTAAGAGACAGTTGATTATTTACGCAGCAAGTTTATAAATATATTACCTTTTAATTTAACACATATAGCTAGAAATACCAGTAATGATATAAAAAATTGGATAATTGCAAACTATTTCACTTCAATAGAAAACCTTAATTAAATTAAAATTTATTGTATCCCTTATTATTTATTTACTTTCTCTTTTCTTCATTCTCAGAATGACTCAATGAAGAGAGTTTTTTTTTTAATATTATTATACTATTTTCGATTTGCAACGGTCACCAGCGGGCAAAGTTTATTCTTTTGCTGGTGATGCGTATATAACCGTAAATTATATATTACATACGTAAAGAGATATTTATGATTTTGTATTATTATTTCTTATTTTCGAGTTAACACTTGTATTTTGTTTAAATTTATTGTTCATCATATTTGATTTGCTCTTTGTTTGTGATTGTTTTTTTTAAATAGCGAAATAAATGAATAAATAAATAAAAAAATCATTGAATAGTTCAAATAGAATACATTTGACAAGAATCATCATCTATCCATAATATCTTATCCAAATCTAATACCCTCGACTCTTTTTTCATACACTATCTAAATTCAAATTCTTGGTACTATCAACTTAATATCTCTACTCACTCATCTACTTTATTCATTAACACGGTTCTCTATGAGTTGAACGACATAGCTCTCAACAACACGCTTTTAAACGACCCAAACCACTTGCTTCTAATTATCGAATTAATTAAACAAGTGTGTCAACTCGTCCCTCAAATTAGCATAGACATGTTTGTTTTGTCTAGCTTCCAAATACTACTCTGTGGTTAGTTTCAGTTTGAATTGTCAGTGTTTCTAATAAATTACACCGAAGGGAAGCAGTTTAAACAGTGCTGACAACCTGAGTTAGCGAGAGGAGAGAGCACTTTTAATCTGATGAAATCCATTTGTTGTTTATGTTTGCTGGAGGTACTATGTATGTGTAAGTAAGATGATAGATAATTTGAGGGTTGGGCTGTGTATATATAACAGGCACGACCAGAGTTGATAACTAGGCGAGAATTTTCCCAGAGGTAATTTTTCTGGATGACTGCTGCATGGAGAGCTGGCTGCATTGCAAGGGTCGGTCTCTGGTTCTATCCCATACAAACTACACGAAACCAGTACAATGTTTGGATAATTATTTGAGTGTGAAGCTAAACAACCACTCCCAAGTCCCCACTTCGTCTCTCTCTCTCCAACTATATTCTCTCATCCTAATATCATCGCACCTCGTTTAGTTGTGAGGCTGTTTTGGTGGGAACCCTCGAATAAACCGACGAAACAAACATGACATACTCTATGCACCCCCAACATGACTGGCTACCCTCATCGTGGAAAGTACACACATGATGTTCAATCAACTAATGCTTCATCAACATTATGTGTGCAGCTGCTATGTTGTCTTGTTACTAATAATTTATTTAATTTAGTTTGTCTTGTTGCCATCTCGTTGTAATTCTTCGTCGTAACATTTTCCTGAAATCCATTCATTTACAAAAATACATTCATGAAATTAATGTTCATGATTTTAATAATACTCTCATAGTGAAATATCCACATTATAATTTTAATGCTACATCATTCATATCTCATAATTATTAGTTATTTAGTTTTGTCTTGTTGATCATTCGTTGTAATTCTTCGTCGTACACATTTCTGAAATCCATTCATTACAAGATACTTCATGAAATAATGTTCATGATTTCATAAATACTCTTATAGTGACATTATAATGCTTAATGCTATATCAATTCATATAATTTTTTTTCGTATCTTCTTGAATAAAAATCATGTGATTGAAAATTGATTAGGTGTTAGATGGTTTCCACTGAGGAAACTTACAAAAATGATTTTTCATTTCAATTTTTAAGTGACTGAATAACTCATGTATAAGCTCATTCTTTATTCAAAAAAATAAAATAACAATCAAATACTTTCCAAAAAGCAAATACAATATTGCTTCCTAATTTCTAATGTGCTCCCTATAGGCTACCCTGTGTGGGGACCTTGAATATATATAATAAAATATTGATATACATAATATTAGAATATTAATACTAAATATTTTATGACCTTATTCCACCAGATTGTTGAAATAATTATCAATTTTTCATGGTCAAGTTACTTTATAATACTTGGGCCCGTTTGTATAAAAGCCGGTTAATTTTAACTGCGATTAATTTCATGAGAACCATTAGAGAAGGCGGTTTTGAAAAGACGGTTTCTCTGATTGGTTCTCGTGGAATTAATCACGGATAAAATTCAACTGGCTGTTGTGCAACCGGCAATAGAAGTTTTTTATTCAAGCTGGGTAAAACACAATTTTGACGCAACCGTGAAAATATTCAAATATCCCTTTGGGACTATTCCCAATCAGTCCAGCGGTGCGATTATGAATATTCCGTCAGATCTTATGTGATTTATATGGGACGATGACAAACTGGGTGACGACAAAGTGGGCTACCGCCAAAGTTGCACGCCGTCAAACTGGGCTGCATTCCTTAGAGTGAAAGTTTGACGCTGCATGCAACGACAAACTAGCACTCTTCAGATTTTGTAACCAGGCGACAAAGTGCACGCCGTCAAACTGGGCTAAATTCCTCAGAGTGCAAGTTTGGCGGTGCATGCAACGACGAACTGTGCTAGAAAACCAGCTTGAAAATCAGCCCAGTTTGTCGTCGGCCCACTTTGTCGCCAGCCCAGTTTGACGCGGTCCCATTTATATTTCCACTGGTCACTGTCACTATTGCATGGGAATCCCCAGCTTCAGTCAGTTATAACTGGAAAACCACGCCACCTCCACGTCACTTGTGAAGTATTAGGTTTGCATTTTTCATGGAAACTTTGATTAGATGAATATTTCTCGTCGTTTGGTGAAATTTGGCACGTGTCATCCATAATCTAGAGGAGAAAATTTTAAAAAACGTTAATGAAATCTTTGTTTTTTTCAGATATTGGTTGGATGGAAGAAAGATACTATAGCTAATGCGGAGGGTCTTTGCCAGAGGGAAACAAAGGAGTGCAAAGAAATGGAAAAATCAGAAACTAATCCAGATTTATACGGCGCCAGCTCCAATGATCAGTTGCGTGTGAGTATAATTTTGTCACAGAGGAAACAGGAAATTATGAATGAGGAATAAGAAAAATCAATTATTCTAGAACAGCTGCAAAAGCAACTCTCCTTATTCATTCCCATCGATTGTTAATCTCATTGATTTCTACATTTTCTATCTCACTTACATGGATAAAAAACTCTAATTCTACCTAGTCTAACCGATCTGGGTTGTAGCACATTGTATTCTCGTATAGTGAATCACAATATTTCCACGCAACGTAAATACTTTGAATTGCTGTTGTTTCAGTCTTATCACTAGTTATCAATTATGCTCTCTGCTGAATCAAATTATAATCCGCA
>NC_052511.1:11027150-11047150 GCF_014356525.2 Nilaparvata lugens
TGTTATTTTGATGAGTGATAGTAGCTTAACCTGGATTTTGATTTGGACTTTGGTATAAATTTGAAAAGGGGCAGTTTTGGGCATAAGCCTGTTGTGCCTCCTCATAACTGTAAAAATAATAGTACGACTGAGAAAATGAATAAATAAAATAATAAATTAAATATAAATTCAATCTTTCGCTACAAATTTTCTATGCTTTTACACTCCAGAGCAAAGCTCGGTCCCCCGATATTAGAATCTATAAGGACTAGGTTATTAACATTTTGTTAATCACTTTGGTGTAAACGCAGCTTTTTTCTACTATTGCTAGACCTTGTTACTGTCATTCATCGTTTATATTATTATTATTTATTAATTGGATGAGCAAACGCATACATACAATATTAAAGAATGAATAATAAGTAATTTAAGTATTCGTAGAATAAATAATGCTCTCATTTGCGGGTATTCATTTCTAATATTTTCAGTTCTTCTTCTCATATATACTGTGAATGCAATTAAATTGTGACAGTGTTTCACAATCTAACAACCAGAATTACTTCAAGAAACTCAGGATTCAGAGTAATCGGTACAATATCTTTGAAGTTCAACTCCTGAAGTGTAATGTTAAACACATCATCTACTATATGAATAAGTATTTCTCAGAAGAATACGGATCTTGTGATGTGGAACCTTCAAAATGTTTCCCTGAATTTGTGTCTGGAATTCGTTTCCTCCGGCATCTGATCGAAGACTCTACTTCTAGGAAATTCATGAAGAATGTGATGTGGAACCTTCAAAATGTTTCTCTGAATAACTGTCTGAATTCAGAAAGTCTAACCGAAGACTTTATTTCAAGGAAATCATCAAGATACAAGAATCAACTCTGGGAATTACGTTGAATCAGAGTGTGTTAAATTATTCGTCAATTCAAACACTTTCACAATTATTTCGAGTTATTTGGGAAAAATCGATGAGTCAACAGAATTTGGTTGAGTCTTCACTTATAGGAACCACAGAAATTGCATCGATCAACTATGTACAACATCTGGGATAAAAACTGAACAAACAAGAAAAAAACCAAATGCTAATTCTCAGCTACAGCCTCGGCAAGGCTCCATAGATCCTCACTTTATTGTCTCCCTCTCTCACACTATCTCCCTCTTTATCCCTCATTACCGAACTGTCAAGGGATGCTGAATGCACTCGAATCAAGAGACTTTTTCATTTAGGTTAAGTTTTATCAGTTTCATCCCCATTTTCCCCGTCATGTGTTGTTCTGAGGTCGGTTCACGATTGGTCTGCTGCTTCCATGATGCCTCTCACTGACACGTCAGCTCGCTCGCCCTCAAGTAGGTATGATTATTTCAATAATAGTAATAATGACGCAGGTATGTTTCTAGCAAATAAGCTCCACTCTTTCAAAAAACTTTTCAAGGCTGCTCACCTTAACGTACAACCCTCAGTTGCCACATTGATGAACTCAGAGCAATCTTCCGTTTTCAGGACTTCAATATAATCGGAATTTCCGAATCATTTTTGAAGCCTAGTATTTCATCAAATTTTGTTGCATTGCCTGGATATAATCTTTTCCGGAATGATAGATTAAATAAAGCTTGTGGGGGTGTAGCAATTTATGTGAAAGAAGGTATCAAAACAAAAGTTTTAATCACATCTAAGCAAGAGTATTGTTCCAGACCAGAGTTTACGCTACTTGAATTATCCTTATCTAGTACTGATAAATTACTCGTTGGTATCTGTTATCGCCCACCAAAAATAGGTCATTTCACAGATTTCGAAAGTGCCTTGCTTTCTCTTATGCCTTGTTATAACCGTATACTAGTTATGGGGGATATGAACACCGACTTGAACATGACAAATCGTAACTTTGACTACTTTCAACTGACTACATTTTCCAATGCCTAAACATGACTATTTTACCTCTCGATCCAACTCATCATACTAATGAATCAGACACACTCATTGACCTTCTCATTGTTAGTGACCCCAATGAGGTTGTTCAAGCAGGCCAAATCTCAGTCCCAGCTATTTCTAGACATGATTTGATCTACTGTGTACTTCCCATAAGATACCAAGCCAGAACAGAAAATTATCACTTATAGAGACTTCAAAAACTTTGATGAAGCCGCCTTCCTGACTGATGTGGCTCAGACTCCATGGCATCAAATTGAAGCATTACCCTCAGTTGATGACATGGTCAAGACTTTCGAGAATTGGACTTTGACTTTGTATGACAAACATGCACCTTATGTGACAAGGAGGATTAATAGAAAACGACGAGTACCGTGGATGACTGAAGACATACTTAAGATGATGGGACGTAGAGACAAAGCACATAGAAAATTTAAAAAGACATTGACTTGGACAGTTTGATAGAGTATAGGAGCCTTAGAAATAGGGTTAACAGGAATTACGGAACTCAAAGATTAGGTACTTGAATTCGTTTATGACAAACAATAGACAAGACTCTAAATCACTTTGGCAGGGAATAAAAGAATTCGGGCTTGGCAAAGAGAAATCGAATCCACAAATTGACTTACCATTGAATAAATAAATGACCATTTCGTTTCACACTCTAACCAACGCAACGAAGTTGTCATTGCTAATCACATTGATGATCTTGAAGAGCAGGTTACAAACTTAGATTTACCAATCACTGATCAATTTCATTTCCATCCAATCTCAGAAGAAGACACTTTCAGAGCAATTCAACGTATTCATAGTAATGCTATGGGTGTAGACAAAATTCCTATTAAATTTATCAAGAAGATGTTATTTGCTGTTTTACCAACCATTACATACATTTTCAACAAGTCACTTGAAGAAGGCATTTTCCCTGAAAACTGGAAGTTTGCTCTGGTTCGCCCTCTAAATAAAGTTCCATCACCCAATAAAGTTGAGGATTTTAGACCAATCAGTATTTTACCTGCATTGTCCAAAGTGCTAGAAAGACTCATTCATGCTCAAGTTGTAAAATTTCTAGACAACAATAGTAAGCTTCATAACTTTCAATCAGGCTTTAGAAAATTCCATTCAACTGAGACAGCTCTGCTTCGTGTCACTGATGATATAAGGTTAGCTATGGACCAAAGAAAATGCCTATTCACCCTATTTGATTTTTCTAAAGCATTCGATACTGTTGATCATACAGTCCTTCTGAATAAGTTGGCTATTCTTGGTTTCAGTCACAACTCGTTAGTTTGGTTTAAATCCTATCTATTAGGTAGGAAACAATGTGTATCTGTCGGTGACAAAAAGTCAACTTGGAAAAACGTTATGCATGGAGTACCACAAGGTTCAATTTTAGGCCCTCTCCTCTTCACTTTGTATGCTAATGACCTTTCTTCCATTATCAAATTCTCCGTTTCCATACTTATGCAGACGACCTTCAAATCTATTTAAGCTGTCCCATAACAAAAATTAATGAAACAGTTGGAATAATGAATCAGGATATCAATTCGATAGTGGAATGGACAAAGAAAAATGGCCTTAAGCTTAATCCCATCAAAACACAACCCATTATAATTGGATATTCTCGTCTTATAAACAATATTGACCTTGAATCGATTCACAAAATTAGTGTAGACGGTAATGACATTCCTTACTGTAGCTCAGTTAAAAATTTAGGCATTATTATGAATAATACTCTTGACTGGTCAGAACAAGTGAACAAAACTTGTAAAAAGGTATTCTCAGCCATGCATGCATTGAAGAAAATGCACGATATCCTCCCTAGAAACATTAAATTATTATTGGTTCAATCTCTCATCTTCCCACATTTAATGTATTGTAATTCTGTTCTTAACGATATGCAAGTCACTCTGAATGATAAACTACAGCGGTGCCAAAATTATTGTCTACGTTTCGTCTACTCTCTCCAACGCCATGATCATATCACCCCAGCCCACATTGCTAGTTCAACATTAAAGCTTCCCGATCAGAGGCTTTTTCGAATAGTCAAGCTTGTTAGAGATATCTTGATATACGGTAATCCGAACTATTTTAAAGATGATTTCAAATTTGTCTCTGAAGGTAGGAGGATAGATGCTTCACATACTAGAACCGGAGAAAGTACTTTAAGGATACCCAATCATCGAACTACTATTTTCACAAAATCCTTCTTAGTCAGTGCCTGTCGTGCATGGAATGCACTTCCTGTTTCTATCAGGTCCATCGAGAGCCGAGCGAGCTTCATCCTAACTTTAAAAAAACATCTTTTGGAACAAATGACTGAAACTGTCCGGCCCTAGAACGATCACATGACATCCATCCCCCACCCATCCCACAAATACAACCTTTAAACCATGTTATAGAACGAATTGTATATATATATATATATATATATATTATATATATATATATATATTATATATATATATATATATATTATATAAACTCATGTTATTTCAATAATTATCCACTGCATAATGCTGTATATTACTGAAAGTTGATAACCCTGATCTAGTTTCAGCCTACTTCATTTTATTAATCAATTTGGTGTAAACGCAGCTTTTTTTCTACTATTGCTAGACCTTGTTACTGTCATTCATCGTTTATATTATTATTATTATTATTCATTAATTGGATGAGCAAACGCATACATACAATATTAAAGAATGAATAATAAATAATTTAAGTATTCGTAGAATAAATAATCCTCTTATTTACGGGTATTCATTTCTAATATTTTCAGTTCTTCCTCTCATATATACTGTGGATGCAATTAAATTGTGACAGTGTTTTACAATCTAACAACCAGAATTACTTCAAGAAACTGAGGATTCACAGTATTCAGTACAATATCTTTGAAGTTCAACTCCTGAAATTGTAATGTTGAACAAATCATCTACCATATAAATTAATAAGTATTTCTCAAAAGAATACGGATTTTGTGATGTGGAACCTTCAAAATGTTTCCCTGAATTTCTGTCTGGAATTCGTTTCCTCCGGCATCTGATCGAAGACTTTACTTCAAGGAAATTCAACAAGAATGTGATGAGGAACCTTCAAAATGTTTTTCTGAATTTCTGTCTGAAATTCGTTTCAAACTAAATATTGAAAACGGTATGAATTACCCAAGGAATATTTTTAATTTACTTCAAGGAAATTCATCAAGATACAAGAATCAACTCTGGGAATTACTTTTGAATCAGAGTGTGTTAAATTATTCGTCAATTCAAACACTTTCACAATTATTTCGAGTTATTTGGGAAAAATCGATGAGTCAACAAAATTTTGGTTGAGTCTTTACTTAAAGGAGCCACAGAAATTGCAACGATCAACTATGTACAACATCTGGGATAAAAACTGAACAAACAAGAAAAAAACTAAATGCTAATTCTCAGCTACAGCCTCGGCGAGTCTCCATAGATCCTCACTTTATTGTCTCTCTCTCACACACTATCTCCCACTTTATCCATTCCCTTCTCTTTTTCGAAAATCTCAAACGAAACCTCCTCCATCTTGATCTCAGCGGAGAAAAAAACAGAGAACAAAGCAAACGTCCGTTGAGCTAGTCTTGGCTATGCAACTCCATGTCTGAAATTGGTGAAGGGAGAGAGAGAATGTGAGAACGAATGAGTATCAGAGAGAAAAAGAGAAGATGAGATAAAAAGAGAGAAATAACATCACAGGTATCTGAGTGCGGCCTCCAATTAGTTATGGAAAGATTAAACAATTCTTATTCACACGGCGCACTTACATCAACTGCAATAATAAAATCAATGGATTTATTAAGCTTAAGGCGGATTTTGTCATCTTATTCAACGTTGGTTAGAATTGGAGTTGAATAATGAAATCACTTGCAAGACTGGTTCTTTCAGCCGTCTTTTGATCTTCAACATTGGTGTTCACCCCTTCAAAGATACAAAACAAGATGAACATTTCAAATAAAATGATAAGCCGGAACCATTTTGAGTAATAACAATTAGGATTTCTCATTTCTATGTCAGTGTAAACTGTGAATAATGGAGCCTAATAATAAAAATAATCTTTGTCAAAACTGTGAATACAATGGAGTTCAACGTATCTTTGAAGGTTTTTTACAACCAATATAGTCATTGGTGAAATTGAAAGTGATCACCAGTTCAGTCGAGCATTGGGATTATTGATTTCTTGACAAAATCCAAAAGTGTTATTTATTTATTTATTTATTTATTTATTAGATAGAGCGAACAATACAATAGTCGGAAAAGAAAAAACAGGCTATTGCCCAAAACTTCTTCAATTTCCTGATTTTGTCACAAATCGTCCAAATATTATGTAGGTTATGTTCACTTCAATTTCAACACCAAATCTTCAATCTGAAACTATGAATCAGAATAAAACAAAGAATTTCAAATTTAGATAGATTGATAATGAAACTTCCGTTAAAACAAAAACCAAACTTCAAATATTCACAAAATATAGAATAAAATCAATATAACTATATAATAAATATATAATAAATATATAATATCTTAATATTCGTAGAATCTTCTTCGAAAATCTATCATTATTAATTTTATTCCACCTCAAATGAAGATGAACGATAACTGACTTTTCTTCATTGAAGAATTGATCATCTTAATGTGATTAAAAAATTCCTTTCTTTGTAATTTATTGTATTTTTGTTTGCGTTAAATCTTCTCGCTATCAACTCAATATAGTATAAATTGGAAATGGAACAGTTTTGGGCATGCGCCTGTTGTGCCTTTCCTCATGTCAAGTATTTGTACACAATGTGATCAAAAAATAATACACATTGTTATATCAATCATAACATGATCCTTGATGATTTCAAGGGAGTGGGAAACTACAAACGGGTATTTCTATGTTCAGATTGAGAAAAATTATGAATAATGTAAAATACTGTAGACCATTTTCTTCTAGCTTGTCACATAACATGTTTGAACTGTCACATTTCCCATTGTAAAAAGACCCCACAAGCACTATTATATAAAGTATCACGTCCTTCAGCTTCCAACGTATAGAAATAGAACGCCCACTAATAAATTTTCTGGAAACTTCTTGCAAAAATATCCGTTATTTTGCCAACAAATCATCTTCACATTTTTCAATATGTGTGAACCTTATAGATATGGGAGAAAAGAATAGCAGGAAAATACGATATCAACAGCAATCAACATTGGTATCTTGAATGATGAAATATTTTGTACTCTTTGCCAGGAGGGAAAAGTGATACAATTCCTATTGAAATCTATACGAGTATTCTAAATTCACTTGGAATAGTCTTTAATTATGTCTGTATAATATTTTTGCTGTTTCTACATATTTTCATTTTTATGGAATTTTATAAATTTCTTATTTATTCCTTCTTCTTTATTTTATCACACTTTGCTTTCAAGCTTTTGAAATAGTATTCTTTTATTGCTTTCTTCATCTTTCAATCATATAATCAAGAATTACCAATAATTCTTTCATACTCATTATTCTCTCCTTCATCTTCAAGTTTTCTCCCCTTTCTCCCTTTATTCAGCATTGGATTCTCCTCATTTCAGGTGTTACATACGTCTCCGCGACTTCCTCTCCTCATCCTCCTCCCTGTTCCTCTTCTTCTTCCTTTTCCTCTCTTCTCTCTCATCTTCTTTTCCCCATTTTCTCCTCCTCATTCATCAATCGACTACACTTCTTCATTTTCTGCTCTCTCTTCTTCTCTTTCAATTTCCTTCTTCTCATTCTCTCTTCTGAATTTTATGACATTCTCTTTTACTTTCTCTCTCTTCTCTTTCGATTTCCTCCTTATCATTCTCTCTTCTGTCATATTCTCTCTCATTATTCTCCACAATTCCTCCTTCTCACCCAGCAATCGATTACACTTTTTATTAGTAGGTGCATGTCTGAGTCCAGCCAGTTCCTATTCACTCTCCATTGTGGGCGGGTAAAACTTGTTTCTGTCAGATTGTCACCCGATAGCGACACAGAGGGGTTGGCACGGAGGTGGAGTTGCAAGTTGTGGTGTTTACACTGGGCAAGGACCGGTATGTAACGATATTTATTGGTATTAACATCACATAATTCTGCGGCACCGACGTTGGGTGCTGTGCAATGCCCGAAGATATGCCATCGCCCTCAATAAAAACGGCTAAAATGTGTGAGCGCCCTCTGCATAAGCCAACAACTATTGTCGTCTCTTTTTAGTGAGACTCTGTCGGTGAGTGTTTGTAGTTATGGGTTGAAACTTGTCCTGTAAGAACGATAGAAAAGGAGAGGATTGTTCCAGTATTGTAACTGTTAAATCAGTTGCAGAACGATAGATGAAAAGAGAAATTTTATTTGTAAGAATAATTCGAAAGAAATATGATAACTGGCAAGAGATCAGAGGAATTAGTTGAATGAACACGAGTGGAGCTGGAGTTCATTAGTTCATTTCTTCATTATTGCTCATTGGGGATAAATAATAATCATTCTTCATGGTTTTCCAATGTGGTAATTCCCACTATGTTTCAAGTTTCAATTCCTGAATGTGATACTTCAGTTCCTGAAGTATCACAAAAGTGAACAATTTCTATGAGGTTACAGGAGTTAATTCAATCTAATGCTCTATAATCTGCTTGCTTATCATGCATTCTGCATTACGTTAATTGAAAAGAAAGTCTCGGAAAGGTTCATTCGTCGAATTAATAAAGATACTGTATATAATCATAAAATTGAAGTTTGATTCATTAATTTCATCCCAATTTTTCCATATTATATTCTCACTTCTTGATCATCTTTTTTGAAATATTAGATGCCATTTGCTCAAATAGAAAAAGAAATTATCCCTGAAGAGACTCACAGAGTTTCACACCCCAGGGATTTTATTTCTGTTCTGCAGTTGACAATATCAAACAGATGGGAATTTATGCCCAGTCTAAATTAGGTTTGTAGTATTGTCAACTACTCTTCACCACTTCCGGTTAGTAATAGCATTCTACAAGGTCACCAGCTCATCTTGTTCTTCATTTGGGGTGTCTAACACCCCAGAGTGTCTTTTACGAAGGACTTTTATCAAACAATTTTATAACAAAGATTTACTTGTATTGTCACTACGAATGTGGTATGGGATGATGGATCAGATTAGAATGAATGCTATGATTCTCTACAACTTGAGATTCAGAACAAAAAAATGAAGAGACGTGAGTTTTTGATGAAGTTGTCATTGGCAATGATCAAGCCATTCGTTCAAACCGGATAAGGAGCTTCAAGACTTAGGCGGAACATACATACTTCTAAAATTAGTATAAATGTTGATAAGCTGTGCTTTACTTTTGATTTCTGTATGCACTAGGAACAAAAATGATTAAGAAATGATGAAGTATGGTCTAAGTACTTGTTTTCTTCCATATTTTTCAAAGAAAAATGCAAAATTAAATTGGGGTGTTCAACACCCCAGTGTGTCTACTGTGTTAGCATAAAGTAAGTGTGTCTCTGTAGGGTTATTGTTGATTGGGAATAAACAGTTATTCTTTATTTATTTTGATAAAAAAAAGAAAACTCTACTAATCTTGTTACAATCACGATATTGGATGGTGATGTAGTTTTATCAATCATATATTCATCTCAAATGGCGAAGATTACACTAGTCAGGATGAACCAACAGGCATTTTTCTAGAATTGCTACCATCCCAGAATATCCTGAGTATTCCAGTGTATATTCCTCCCAGCATTTTTGAAATCTACTGGGATCAACCGATCCCAGAAGGTAAATTAAGAAGGCATGCAGAGAAGTTTCTCAATATTCAAAATCAGAAGATAACTCCACTCATACCAGTTCACCTTTATCATTACACTTACAGTTCATTGATATTGGATGAACATTGATAACCTTTTCCAACTTGAGAATTGAATAGGATCCGTCAGCAAAATTCGGGATAGCTTATTCCCAAATAATCCAATTACATTAGAATTCAAGACGTATCCCGCAAACCAATCCACTTGAGAAAATAATCAAAATCCAAAAAACTCCCGAACGAATTTGTCGGTGAGGTTGGAGGGTGCGTAAGGGAGGGGAGTCACCTGACCAGACTGATTTAGATGGAAAGAGACTCCGCCATTAAGGAGAGGGAAAGAAATTGTTTCCATTTTCGCTGGCAAGGTAGAATTGATGCCTTGAGGGGATTCAGGAAGCAGGACAATAAAGTAAATGAAATGGAGCTGAACACAGGGCTTAAATCCCTTTTCTTATCGAGGTAACATGGAGGGAGACCTGGCCCTAGAAACCCTTTTAAACATGCGTTTCCTATCCTTTTTATTCCTGCACGCATGCCAGGAAATGAAATGCTTTTTTGGAGGGCTGTTTCGACATTTTCCCATTGTTTTGGAGATAGCTATGTATCATCTATGCCTGACGATAGGGACGGAACCATAGTTTGAGTAGACCTTAACATTGTAGATGTTGGTGATTCTGAGAGTTTCTGAGATAGAATAGAATAGTATGACTGCCTCTATTTTATACCTGGGAGGACGAAGTTTGGGCGCAGTCGGCCCTCTCTTACACTTAACCCTCAATAGATAGGTAGTCTAGAATAGTTTTCTCATGCATTGATGCATGTTACATTCATGCATGATCGCATAATAGGTTTTCTCCAGAATAGAATTTGATGATTGATCAAAATATCTTCTCTGAAATAGTTCATTGATGATTTCAGTCATTCATTTATTCATTGGTACAAAATTACTAATCATTAAAATAATATTGGGAGAGCAAAACATGCAAACCCTTCAATATTCCACTCTGAAATTTGGAATAAGATTAAGCCTCAATTTACTTTCCGTAGTCATAGTGAGATGATAAATCAAAATAATTTATAGGCTTTTGAAAAGTGAAATCTTTAAGGGCCGGTTTCCAAGCTCGGGATTTAGCTAAGTCCTAGACTTTATACAGCTGGAGTCAGAAAATTGGTTTTCCAAAACGGGGCGTAGTCGCAGTCATTGTCATAGTCATGTTTGAATTCAATTTCGAAAAACTAGTAAATTGAACACAAAATAAAATAAAGAGAAAATAGTGTAAACTTTCAGCTATTTTTAATTATTTAGGAATGTCTAATTTCGTCAAGGAAAAACGTTTCCAATCATAGAAATGAAAAAATAAAAACTACGACTACTGTTATAAAAGCTGCGACTACGCCCCGTTTTGGAAAGCAAATTTTCTGACTCCAGCTGTTTAAAGTATATGACTTAGCAAAATCGCGAGCTCGGAAACCGACCCTAAATAATTGTATTCATTGGTGCAAAACTACTAATCATTAAAATAATATTGGGAGAGCAAGAACAGGAAAACTCTTTAATATTCCTTTCCCAAATTTGGAATAAGACTAAGCCTCAATTCAATTTCCATAGCCATGGTAAGATGATAAATCAAAATTATTTAAAGGCTTTTGAAAAGTGAAATCTTTGAAGAAATTTATTTAGTCACGTTAGACTCCATTTTTGGACATATTATGGATGAATAAGGATCTCATAGGATTTGATAGATGATTTCGACTCACATCTGGCTTAAACCAATTTTAAATTATGATGTATTTATCAACAATATAATCCATAATAGCGTGATTATTACTAAAATGTTCTCCTGACCAAAAACTACACAACATCTTGAAGAAATTAAAAGAATATAGTAAGTTATATAATTATGTAGACATTTGAGACTCATGAGCTTTATATGTGTTTTGTGCCATTATTATGTGTATTATGTGTATTATTATGTGTATGTGTATTATGTGCCATACACGAAATAAATCACTAAATAGTGTTATGTAACTACAAATTTGGTTTGCATTTGATTTTCAAAACTACTCTAATGAGCTGAAACATGTCATGTGTAGATATATCGATAGATAAATAACTTTTATTAACACTTTACAATAGGAGTGATGTGGGCGAAATACAGGCAGTAAAAGCCATACCATTCCATTCCATCTTAACCTACCTCTTCCATTTAACCCACGATTATAAGTTACATAAAAATAGTAATATACTTTACAATTCAAAATAAAATGATAATTTTCTATTGAATGTGAAGAGGGAACCTTGATATTATTTGTATTTCAATAAAAGTGGTAGCTATTTACAACAATTTCTTTAGAGTATTTACAATCATGGCTCGATATCATAATTCAAAAACGTTATCTTTAGCACCAGTTTACTTCGGTGGCAGGATGAATTGAAGTTTGTAAGAGAAATGTTTAATCTAGTTCGTGAAATTGAATATCCACAAATTATGTATATGTATTCTGTGACACTATTCATATGTATTTCACATGTTTATGAATAAAGACTTTTTCAATTCAATGGACATTTTATTTGAGGACAGTTACATTTTCGTTTCGCCTCAAACTGAGAAGGTTTTATGAAAACATATCTCGTTGATCTAAACGTATTAGAGCTATGTTACAATAGAGAACATCCCAACAAAAAATCTCTCACAATTTTTACTCGCAGAAAATGCAAACTACTTGGCATAAAATAACGTGCAACCGCCACGTAATCTTTGGCTCATCATTCACATTTCGGATAACATGTTCTAGAAGGCGGAAGGGGAGGCTCATTTTTTTCTACTCAAGCAAGTCTTCCACCCATTTGTGTTAGGGGAGTGTGAGAGTTTGGATGGAGAGAGAGGGTGGAGGTTGAGCTTCCCTTGCCTTGGGGTGGTCCATGCAAATGAATTCACCCCCAAGGCGGCCATATTTGGCTCATGCCACCACCACCCTCATATTATATACACTGACCTCATCACATCAGACTCGGGGCCAGGTCTCATCATCTTATCGCTTCACTTCCAAGGCATTCACGCTCCATTCTCTCCAAATGATACTTGTCTTCTTTACTTTGGCTAGAGAAAAATTCTCTCAGCCTGTATAAACAGATATAGTCTACCACGAAATATCGACTACTTGTACTTTTTGCAAGCAAACCTGCTTGCTATTCTGGCCTCAGTATAGATATCAGTATGTTTTTTCCTCTTTACCTACCAGCCACTATACATATATCGCTCGACATTCTATGAGCAAACGAGCCTACTGAACACTGTAAGGAAAGTAGCTGAGACATTTTCTGTCAGGAAAATGTCGCTCCTTTATCAAGAGGTTGCCAGCTGATGCTTCTTTCATCAGGCAAAGAGGAAAATGTGCAGGCGGCCTTATTCGAAACTCATTATGTTAACTCATGTGATGGGAGAACGCGTGGAGGATGATGTGTGGAGTAGTTTCCTCGACATTTTTCACACTTCAAGTCTCAAGGTTGAAATATTACTCATGATATTTTCCCGACACCTGCTTGTTTCTTCATTATTTTGTTGTGAATGATGTTTTTGAAGTATGAGTTGTTAATTAATATTGAAATTTTCTGTTACATGATGAATTTGATGCTATGGAGTGCAAATTCATTCATTCATTTTTTGTGTAGTTGAGAAGTTGATATTGTGGTAATTATTCATATTGAATGAAAAAGACTAAGAAATTGTCAAAAAACCACTGATTTATTGATAATTAGAAATTTCTACTTCTCAACTACACAAAAAATGAATGAATGTTTAATTTGCACTCCATAGCATCAAATTCATCATGTAACAGAAAATTTTAATATTGATTAACAACACATATTTTAAAAACATTCACAACAAAATCAGAAATTAGAAATTTCTAATTATCAATAAATCAGTGGTTTTTTGACAATTTCTTAGTCTTTTTCATTCATTTATTCGTGGGTACAATCACAAATCATATAAATGATTGGGAAGGAACAATAGGCTTGACCCAAAACTATTCCGCTCCCAAATTTTGATAATGAAGATTGCATTATTGGAAAGAATTATTCTACATTATATTTCGAGCATTAATTTGAGTAATGATGTTTGTCAACTTGGATTAACGTTGAATCATTATGATAAAATTATTATAAAAGCAGTCGTTGGGTCATGTCAGAGGCCCTGAAATTGATCAGTTGCGACCTGAAAACTCTGACACCAGACCTGAGCCAGCCAGGTCACTCGATACTATTATTATTATTATAAAACGGAGCACTGTTTTATGCCTTAGTTAAGTTACAGAATGTATCTGAAGCCTTGATATCATCTGTATTATTCTGTGCATGATCAAATACGGTATTACCCAAGAAATGAGTTTATATAAGTAGAATAATTATTGTGAGAACTCATTTTGCAGCATATATCTTGATAGTTCGATAGTTTTTCGCCTATATAAAATAGGAATAGAAATTATTTATATCTCAATAGTTCGATAGTGTTTCACCCATATGAAATCGAAATAGAAATAGGAATAGAAATGATCCTATTGATCAACAAATATATAACAAATACATGGATCTCGTCACGTCGGTCAGGTACAAAGGAAAGAGATAGACATTTACATAGCTGGAGTAACTCAGGTAGGGTTCAATATAAAACAATGTCAGATAACATAAAACAAATGCATTTGATAAAGTGATTTGACAAGGCAATGATCATTTTGAATTTCGATATCTTGGATTTTATTGAGAATAGAGAGATCATGAAACCATCCCAATTATTATTATGATAAATTGCCAGGAGTGTTAGTGATTAATTATTCTGAATATTGAAATTTCTCAGTAGTCATCGATGATTACCATTTGGTAGAGAGTTAGTGGGGAGGATATTTTTAATATTGTGTAATTGAATTATCACGAGAAGACAATGATAATCTTCAAATATTCAAATTTTTCTATAAACTGCATGTTGAAATGTTTGCAAGAACCTGCCAATTACCGTAGGAGAAATTAATAGATGACATACATGAGCTCCTTACCAGGATGAATATTTCACTGTTCCAGGACAGGACCCAGAGGAAAAATCTCCCGAAATCTTCCACCTCAATCTGAGATGAAAAGGGGATGAAATCGATTCGATAAGATATGTGAGATGTCCCCTAGCAAGGTGTCAGTATCATGCTTTTATCCCAGCGATTGAAGACTCCCCCGCAAACAGGGGTAAGCCCACTTAGGTCTCTTCTCTTCCGTTGAATATGAAATTCAAACATCTGTACTCTCCCGGCCTCTTTACTTACTTCCTTCCCTCCTTGTTTCTCACCCTTCCTTGTTATTTCTCATTCAGAATGCATCGTATGACGTCGATGCTGCATTATTAAATATTATCAAAAAGAGGGATTCGAGTAACATGTGTGTGGAATGATGATTAGACCTGGAGGGGAAACGAAAAAATGGTAGAAGGGGCCTCCAAGAATAGAAATTACGCAAAATTATTTTTCTTTCAGATATAATGTTGAGAGTACAGTATTAAATTGGAATGTGTTCATAATTCCAGATTCAAAATTTTTATCTCTCCCTCTCATACTATGTTGAAAGATGGTGGATAGGCCTGGGAATGTGTCACAATTGGAAATAACTTCAAATTATTCCTGTTTTAGATACACTATACGAGGTTGAGAGTAATGTATTAAATCAAAATGTTTTCATAATTCCTGATTCAAAATTCTTATCTCTCCTTCTCATACTAGTTGAAAGATGGTGAATAGGCCTGAAATGTGTCACAATTAGAAATAACTTCAAATTATTCATGTTTTAGATACAATTTTGAGAGTACTAAACTCCAAAAAATCAATAACTATTATTGAACGAAAATCCCAATTTAATTCTGTTAATCACCCCGAAGACTTCTGCTACTGCAAAATATTAACAACTGGGTGAACAGCTGCATGGAAATTCGATTATTTTAATATTCCCGGGCTGACAAACAATTTTTGTATAGTAGCGCTCATCGAATTTCCATCTAGCTGTTCACCCAGTTGTTAATATTTGCAGTAGCAGAAGTCTTCGGGGTGATTTACATCATTTAATCGGGATCTTCGTTTAATAATAGTTATTTATTTTTTGGAGTTTAGTACTCTCAAAAATGTATCTAAACATGAATAATTTCAAGTATTTTCAATTGTAAAACATTTCAGGCCTATTCACCATCCTCCTACTCAGAGGAGTATGAGAGGTAGATTTAAAAATTTCGAATCTGAAATTATGAAAACATTTTGATTTAATACCTTATACTCAACAGTAGCAGAAGTCTTTGGGGTGATTCACATAATTTAATTGGGATTCTCGTTCAATAATAATTATTTATCAATTGGCATTTGAACAAATCCAACTTCCGATTTATTCCCATCCAAAAAAAAAGTTTTTTTCAATTTTTTTTAAATTATAAGTACCCTCGATTCCTTGAAAGACACGAAGACACGAATCATTTGTCCAATTATCAAGTGACCAAATTTCACCAGTCTTGTCTTCAAAAAATAAAAGGTCTTTAAAAAAGCTATCAAGTCCCCCTCTGTTGAAATAAAGTATATGTCAATTTTGAAATCTTATCATTTCAAAATTCAATATTTTCATATTTATTTTTCTCTCCGATTGTTTCATCAACTACAGTAGCCTACAAGCTATTTGGCAATAAATAAACCTAGTAAATTACATCATACTCATAGTGTCAGGTTCTACTATCTATCTTCTTTGGATAATAATTATAAAATTCATCCAAGGTGAAAAATATTTCGAAGAAAACATACATTCATTCCTCTGATTGAGGAATTATGTGATGGAAATCATTTATATCAACGTAGTAGTTGAATGTATCATACTCATAATGTCAGGTTCTACTTTCTATCTTCTTTGAACAATATTATTATAAAACTCATCCAAGGTGAACAATATTTCGAATAAAACATACATTCATTTCTATGATTGAGGAATTATGTGATGAAAATGGGAGAGTACATTCTTGATAAATGATTTTCCGTAACTGATGATTTTTTACATATATTGGAATATTTTCATTTTTCTCTCATGATAAGTACAACTGCTATTCCTGCCTATCTAGAGGTGCGTACAGACTTTCGCTCTGCTCCGCAACCGAACGTCACTCCAGCAGATCGATTGATGATCGACCGGGGTGCAAGAATGGATCGACCGGGGAACGCGAGAAGAGCTAACATCTTCCGTAACGTTCATGATGGGTGCGACTGCAGAGGGGGGGCGGAGCGACTGCGATGCGATGGAGGAACGAGGGCGGTACGAGGGCGGAGCGTGCTCGGTGCGGGTTGGAAGCGCGTATATGTGTACGCAGATTTATCCATTCGAATACAGAAGTTCACCCATACTGGATTAAACTACTAAGTACAGCAACTTCAATTCTACATGAAAGCACATACAGCTCTATTTTACTATTTTAATGCAGCAAGTTTCATGTTTACAGTTCACAGTTGAAACTAGACAGAAACTACTAGGAAGGTTATTCTAAATGGGTCATTGTTTTGCTCATGCTGTAACAGCTATAGTGCAAGAGAAATGGCAAACGTTATTAAATGTAATTCGATCCACTTGGCAGAATTGTAGAGAATAAAAAGAGGGAGAGAAAGTTGAAGAAAAAGAAAAGAAGAAGAAGAAGAAGAAGAAGAAGAAGAAGAAGAAGCATAAAAATAGAAGAAGAAGAAGAAGAAGAAGAAGAAGAAGAGAAGAAGAAGAAGAAGAAGAAGAAGAAGGAGAAGAAGAAGAAGAAGAAGGGGAAGAGGAGAATTATAGATGATACATGACGACGATAGCAGTGATGATGGATGAGAGAGGTGAAGTTTGTTGGTCAAAAAGAGATGGAAAATGATAAGGGGTGACCTGAAGCGAAGGAGTAGACAGAGATGAAAGATGAAGCATGACGTCAATGATAAGAGGCCGATTACAGGCAGGCAGAAGGTGGAGAATTAGCCGTGTACCGTGTCAAAGAGTAGCTGGTCTATTTGCTTCTTGGAACTAATGTCTTCAAAGTAACAGTGTTTCTAAACTCCTAAGTTGTATCTCCATCACTACTTTCTGTCTCCCTTGCACACTGCCTGCTCATTTGTTTGCTCACCGGTGTACCGGGAAGTTGTCTTAATGTTTAGACTTTGAATTACACTTTGAAACAAGCAGCTACTTTGCTGTGTCTTACATAGCCGTGTCTTAAGACATAGACTTAATGAAAGATGTTGAGTTGTGGTGGTGCGGGGAAGGGTAATGGTGATGTCGAGGGAGGATGAGGAGGCGGAGGAGGTGGAGGATGAGGAGGCGGAGTACAAGAGGATGAGGAGGAGGAATAGGAGGAGGAGGAGGAGGAGGATGAGGAGGCGGAGGAGGAGGAGGAGGAGTACGAGAGGAGGCAAAGATCACCAGGAAGTTCAAGATGATGTTGGATAAGACAAGTTGGAAGTTGTTGGGAGGGGGGAACGATATCCGACTTCTTGGTTTCAAAAGAAAGCTAATTTTCTCCAACATCTCATCCCCTTTACCCTCCCTTCTTAGAAATGCCTAGGGGTAATTTCATTCCTGACGCTTTTCGAGCAAAATGTGGTCCTGTTAGCGAAATTTGTACTGATGATGAGGAAAAGAGTGGAAGAAAAGAAGGAGGAAAAGAAGAAGGAGAAGGGAAAGGAGATAAAGAATGAAAGAGTGATGAAGAAGGGAGGAAAAGGTGATGAAGAAGGAGGAGATAGGAAAGGAGTTGAAGAAGGGAAAGGAGATAAAATAGAATAGAATAGAATAAAATGAAGGAAAAGGAGATAAAGGAGGAGGAGATAGGAAAGGAGTTGAAGAAGGGAAAGGAGATAGAATAGAATATAATTGAATAGAATAGAATAGAATGGCTGCCTTTATTTTTACCTAGGAGGGCGGAGTTAGGGCGTTAGTTACAGAAGGAAGAAGAGATGAAGAATGAAAAGGAGATGAAGAAGGAGAATGAGATGGAGAAGGGGAAGGAGATGAAGAAGGAAAAGGAGATGGAGAAGGAAAATGTGATGAAGAAGGAGACGAAGGATGAGATGGAAAAGGGAGTGTGGTAAAGGAAAAGGGAAAGAAAAAAGCGGGAGATTGGGAGGTAGAGAAGGTGGTTAAGAAGCTAGACGAGAAAGAGTAGAAGGAGTTGGTGAAGGAGAAGGATAAGTTGGAAGGGAGGAAGAAAGAGAGGAAGTGAAAAAGAAGGGAGAAAAAAGAGGTGGAGAGGGAAGTGTATCAAAATCGAATGAGAGGAGATTGTGGAGAAAAAGAATACTATGCAGAAGAGAAGAAAGATAAGAGTTGTTGGATGAGGGGGGAAGGAAAAAGGTGGGAGAGGAGGAGAGATAAAAATGAGAGAGAGACTGAGAGTGTGTGGGGAGAATCAAATGGAACAGGAGTGTGAGAAGCTCATAAAAAATTGAGAAAGTAGAAGAATAGAGCTTGAAGAAAACAAGGGGATGAGTAAGGAAAAGGAAAGGTGAAAGTGGAGGGTGATAAGGACTTTGAAGATAAAAAGGAGGAAAAGAGATGGAGGGAATAGGAGGACTTTCGAAAAAAATGGGAAAAAACCAATAATTACGTGTTTTTGGAGCAGGAAATGGTAAGGCTTACTAGCAAAAAGAAAACTGAGAAAGGAGAAAATCAGAATAAATAAGAAGAAAAAGAAAAGAGAATGAACAACATCATAAGAGACGGCCTGAGAAAAAAATGAATGGTAGAACAAATTGGGGAAAACGAAGAAGATGAAAACAACATGGCATGAAATAAGGGAAGCACAGAAAACACCCGTAGATTATGATTAAAACATGCTTGGGGCATGCAAAATGAAATGATGAATGCAAAGAACATCCTTCAACTTAATTTAGTTCCTGGGCTCAGCCATATTCCAGATGCCCTCTACATTTACTTGCATCTGTTACCTACCATACTGTACCTTATTTCCTTGATTAGTTACAAAGTTACTCAATACAACTCCAAGTTCAGAAATTCAGTGAGCTAGGCTAAAATATTGTACGACTTGACTAATAACTGTAGAGATATTCTGTATTCAATTCTATAATGATCATAAAGTTCCTTATAGTAATGTTTAATTATGATTATGCTGAATATATCGTTTTTCATTTGAGAATATACAAGTAAGAGATGACCAGAGATGAAATTATTGGATCACTCGACTGATAATTACTGTAGAGATCTTTTGTATTTAATTCTGCAATGATCATAAAGTTCCTGATGGTAAT
>NC_052511.1:11052150-11065850 GCF_014356525.2 Nilaparvata lugens
TCAGCTCTCAAAAATCTAAAGAGTATTATAATATATAGTCAACCTGAACTTACATACAAAAAATAGAACAGAATGAATTACAATAATACAATACATTAATAATGAGTTACATTATGTTACATCTAAAGTGTAATTATTCAACCAAATCTTTAAATTTCTTTTCAACAGGCGCATATTAACAAACTCAGCACAATTATCGGGTAAATCATTGAAAGTTCTTGGTACAATGTAGATTAAGGTGTTTCTGGCTAAATTATTCGAAGTAAATGGTGCAACATACCTCTCATTCCTTAAATCATATTGATTAACTTTCATAACTGAATATTTTTTGCAGAAGTAATTTTCCAAAATCAAAATAAACAGAAATATACCTTTTATATTCAAAACATTGCAAGGAAAGAACTGATTCTTAAATTGGGAGGTCTCGTTGGAGTGATCATGGGGGAATCAGACACAAATGCTCCGATATTGTATTACTTTCAAGTTCTTCAACCCGGATAGTTATTAGATTTTCCACCCTATAATCTATAGATCACTCTCCAAGATAATCATTCTCAATTTTCTCTCCATCTTCCTTGATTTGTTCTCTCCTTCTTGTTGTTTATCCACCAGTTGGTTTAAAACCATTTCACTCTCCCTTGATTCTTTTTCCCACAGTCTGATCTTATGCTTTTCATATTTCTTCAAATCAACTCTAAATGGAACATAATACGATTATTTGGAGAATAGTTCTAGCTTCCAAAATATTACGAAATCACAAAATTTTGAAGAAGGATCAATCTCATTCATGAATTTTCAATTGGAATTATTCCACCAATATTCAGCCTGTATTATAACTATGCCTTTATGTTCCTCCCTATTCTCTCTTAGTTCCAGTTGATTTTCAAACTAATAGAATCATAGTCAATTTTAACTGATTCGAAATAAATAAATAATTGTTCATTTCTCGAAAAAAGCTAGAACTACAACATCAATTACACAAAATATTAGATAAATTGCAATTACATACAATAGTTAGTTACACAAATTCTTATATAATGTGTCCTCTACTTGTTTAGTTTTTTCTATGTGGAAATTGATCTACTTCACTATGATGTACCATTTTCTAGAGTAGGTTTTGTTTGTTTTTTTGTGCGTATTATTAATAAGTTAGTGTTTAGTAAGTCATTAGGTGTTTAGTTGTTGTTTCAAATAATGTTTTATATGTTCTGTCTTCCTTTGCTCATCAACCAATTGTGTACTATTGCTTTGAACTTTCTATGATGATTATTCTGTGTAAAGTTTGCAGGAAGTAGATTATATAATAAATTTTGGTGCTAAATGATTGAAATGTCTCTGGTATAGTGCCTTCCTTGCAACATTGGTGATGAGAAGATTCCTGTATGTGGTGTTGTGGTTGTGGTTTCTGGTTTGAAATGTTGTTGGGTTCTTGTGTAATCTGCATAGTATCTCCTTGGAGTGAAGCTGTCTTGGATCCATCACGTCATACTCATAAGTCATTAAGTCATAAAGTCATATAGTCATATAGTCTATCACCCACATCGAATATGCCTCACATCATGAAAATGAAATGAGATTACTCATTAATCGAACAAATTTTTTTCATGCCATCTCTCTCTCCCACAGTCACACCCTTTCTCTTTCCCACAGACCTCCTTCGTCCCTTCCATAAGCACATTGAAGCTCAACCCTATCATCAATCAGCCGACCGCAATATTGGCCCAACTTGGCAGCAGAAGCAGACCCTGTCCTGTCAACCTACAAAATCCATTCATTCAGAACACAATTCATATCAACCTTAGCCTCCTCCTCTATCTACCCCTCCTTCTACCCCTCCTCTCGCAATCTCCTCTTCCTCATCTTCATCATCTTTCTCTTCCTCCTCCTCCTCTTCCTCCTCCACCACCTCCTCCTCTTCCTCCTCCACCACCTCCTCCTCTTCCTCCTCCTCTTCCTCCTTTTCTTATTCCCCTTCTTCCCTTTCTCATATTTCTTCTCCTTCTTCTCATTTTCCTTCTTGTTGTCCTTGTCTTTCATATCCTTCATCTCTTACAATTCCTTTTCATATTACTTCCACTTCTTCTCCTCCTCCTCCTCATTTCACTCCTTTTTCTCCTTGTCTGCCATCTCCTTCTTCTCTTCCAACTCCTTCTTGTTCTTCTTTTTCCTTTTCCTTCTCCTTCTTCTTCTTCTTCTTCTTCTTCTTCTTCTTCTTCTTCTTCTTCCTCTTCTTCTTCTTCTTCTTCTTCTTCTTCTTCTTCTTCTTCTTCTTCTTCTTCTTCTTCTTCTTCATTTTCTTCTCCTTTTTTTTCCTCCTTCTTTTCCTCCTCTTCCTACTCTTTCTCTTCTTACTTCTCTCACTCCTCTTCCTACTCTTTCTCTTCTTACTTCTCTCACTCCTCTTCCTACTCTTTCTCTTCTTACTTCTCTCACTCCTCTTCCTACTCTTTCTCTTCTTACTTCTCTCACTCCTCTTCCTCCTCTCACCACCGTCACTTTTTTTTAACCTCCTCCTCCTCCTCCTCCTCCTCCTCCTCATCACCCTTCTCCTTCTTCTCCTCCTCTTTCTCCTCCTCCTCCTCCTCCCCCTCCTCTTCTTCCTTTTCTTATTTTCCCTCTTCCCTTTCTCATATTTCTTCTCCTTCATCTCATTCTTCTCCTTCTTCTCCTTCTCCTCATTCTCCTCCTTGGTCTCCTCGTCTTTCATCTCCTTCTTCTCTTCCTCCTCTTCATCCTATTCCTCGTCTTCTTCCTCTTTCATCTACTCTACCATCATTTTCTTTTTCACCTCTTTCCTCTCCTCATCATCGCCCTTCTCCTTCTCCTCCTCATTCACCATCCTCCACCACCATCTCCTTCTCCATTTCCTCCTCTTCCTCCTTCTCAGGATGCCAGCCTAGTACCATCACTCTAAAGATACATTATATAGACATAGTTATATAATATAACATAAATACAGATATGTTGGGGTGGCGGTCAATCTAACTTTGGCAGAGATTACCATGCTATCTACGTTCGTGCCAAGTTTGCTGAGGGGTGGCCAACCCCTACTGGTGGCCATATTTAGCCCTCCATCCTCAACCACCCCCACACTAATCCCATGGAGCCCGACATTGCAAACTTCTGTTTGCTTCCTATATCACATACTTGTATATAAATACATCACAAAATATATACACACAAGTAAACTACATACCTATGAGCCCTATATATTATGTTTACTTGGCTAAAGCCATTACATAGCTTGTCCACCATTGTATACATAATACTTTTTGTGTAGTTGAGAAGTTGATATTGTGGTCATTATTCATATTAAATGAAAAAGACTAAGAAATTGTCAAAAAACCACTGATTTATTGATAATTAGAAAGAACGGTTTCGGTTATTACACCATTGTCAATCTCTAATAAACCTCTGATTAACATCTCTGATTTTTGGTGTAATAAATTAACAATTAACAATTAACAATTAACAATTAACAATTAACAATGGTGTAATAACCGAAACCGGTCTTTCTAAATTAGAAAGATTTATTGATAATTAGAAATTCTAATTATCAATAAATCAGTGGTTTTTTGACAAATTCTTAGTCTTTTTCATTCAACAGTATACATAATATGTTTCTTTGCATGAAATACACTATACTGGTAGTTCTGTTAACAGTAGACCTCACGCAGTATTCTCATCCACAAGTGCCTGATTGAAACTAATAGACCTTATGGAAATACAGCAAAACACTGGCTTCTCCACACATCTGTGTAGTCACTTGTCAGCTGATTTATGATGAATAATTCTATAGTCTGATTTTTACTCTAATATTGGCGTTTGAAGGAGGCTCCTTTTTCCTTCAATATTATCCTTGAAATGCAAAATTTCCAAAAACCTTGTATATACGTCGACGCGCAATTAAAAATGAACATACCAGTTAAATTTCATGAAAATCTATTACCGCGTTTCGCCGTAAATGCGCAACATATGAACATATAAACATTTAAACATTTCAAACCGTCGACTTGAATTTTAGACCTCACTCCGTTCGGTCAATAAATAGGTATACTTTTACACTGGCGACCACAAAGCGCCTATAGTGAGACCCACTTTAAAATGTCAGAATTCCCCATAGGATAGCATCAGTGCCTTCTATTCAACGAATGCTGACAATGTGCAGTATATTAATACTCGAATTCCTCTATATCTATCTATTTACAACTACGAGTATGTATATGAGTATAAGAATATATGAATAGATCCATATCTATCTATGTACTTCTACGAACATGTAGTATATGGAACGGACTTTAGGCTACGTGCCGAAAAAGGAAAACTGTTTAGGCAGGGTTCCAAAATTGTATTTTATCCTGATTTATCGGACTGGATTTCCCTTTCTTTTCAAATGATCTGGCAAGGATTTCTATGTGGTAGCACAATGGATTTACATGATAAAGAAGGGATTTCTTTGAGGAAAATATTGATAAATATACATGAGAAGGGTGAGATTTTGGATGGAAAGTCGAGGAACTTTGAACAGTATTTCTTCATTCTGATTGAATTTCACACTGTGTTATTTATCGGTTGTATTCAATGTTATGAAACCATGAATCGAGTATAAGCTATTGTGTTTTCATTCATCATCTTAGGAGGGCTACGTTTCAACAAAATCAGATAAATTAAGAATTTATTAACACAATTTATTAACAAAATCTGTTATTATTGGGTAGAGTTATTCAACCGAGCTAGTCATTCCTGTTACTCTGTAAGAAAACAGAATAATTTTTTTCTGTAACACTTAGTAAATTCCTGTAAGGTATTTCTTCAATGGTGCTTCTAAATTCCCACAATGTATGAAGATCCTATATATTTCCTAATTCACTGGTGCTAAATTTTTTTTTCCTACAGATACCTTGAAAAGTGACCATTTTTGCACTGATTGCAGGCTGCAAAGAATCACTTTTCCGCACTAGTAGTGCGCAAAGTGAGTATTTGGCGTACTCCACATTTGCAACATGGCAACACAAAATAGTTAGTAGGTTATATGGAGCACCAGAGCAGGAAAATCTAAATTAAGTTGGTAACAGTGACTGTGGTGCACGTTATGAGAATATTGAAGTGGTGGATGACAGCCACAGCACAGCCGCACCCACCCACACACCACACAGCCCCCCCCCCCCGCAATTCAAACACACATACTACATTCTATTTTATTTATTAATAATAAAATTACACAGATATACATTTCATGCATTTCAACCAATTTTACCCATAATTACCCACTTTTCATATTCAATGGTAACTGTAGGAAAAACTTAATGTGAAATACATGCGCAAAGTTCCTCTGCTGCACTCAACAAACCATTCCGTAAACGTTTCTTTCGGTGCAGCAAACTATCACTTTGCGCACTAGTTGCACAAATAACTATGTTCTTATTTCATCTCGAACTATTCATTGCAGGATACCCATATTTTGTATACTGTACCAATGTACATCAGTAGCCCACCTAATAATAATTGGGGGAGAAAGTTATCGTTTTCCAACCAATGGAATCTTTTTGCAGGCGAGAAAGATTGAAAGTACAGTGGAACCCAAATTATCCGAACTCCTATCTGAATGGCTTTCAGAATAAATTAGGGAGAGTTTCCGTGAATTTCTAATATGTTCAAGAAGCATTAAAGTTCTTAGCAAAGTTCAATTTATATAGTAGAATTTCTGGTTGTGATTGAAGTAAATTACGCTCTAATGATTGTATGGGGTTTGTTATCTAAATTCCCCATTTTTTCGTGAAAACTCCAATTACCCGAATATTTGACAATATTGAATTAAAAAGTGATTTGGGTCCAATTTCAATTTATTTTGATAATTGAAGCTCTACTGTATCTCAATAATGTTTTAGACACAACCAAATCGGATAGAATGAATATGTATTTGAAAAAATAAGTACTTTATTATAGTATATTTTTGGATGCTGTCATAACTGCAGTGTATAACTATCGTGAGGTTAGCAATCAGAGGTAAAAGCAATAAGAAATCATCGAATATTCAAGGAAAATATGAACTAAGAGTTTGTGAGAGTGAGCTGTTTTCTGCACAATGCAGTTTATTGGCTACCTTGAAAATGAATGCCCAAACTTTTCTATATCGATCACCAAACACTCCGTAAAACCGGCTGCGTTCTGAAAGAATTCAATTTTCAAGGGTAATACCTACTTACAAAAGACAGCCAAGCAGAAAACAAAGTTATTGAGAGAATACAATTGTCGAAAAAGTAGACGCTGGAGTAGAATCGAAGGAAGGAAGGAGTGTTGTATTCATAGAGTAAGCGGCGACGGCAGATATTGTAGGATTGCATGAGGGAGTTTACGACAGTTGCTAAAATGGGAAATGTTTTCGTCAACAGAAAACGACTACCAAGCTGAAGAAATATAGACAAGGAAACTTTGCGACGTTATCATCTCTTTTTATCAGTCCTCTTTTTCATCCGGAAAACTTTCTCTTTCCCGACAAAAACCAAATTCTATTCACTATACAAGTTTTCTCATCGGCTTTCCCCCTCCCTTTCTGTTTTTTCCTCAATGCAATTTTCTCATTTTCCGGCAGCTCAACTTTGTTGTGACGAACTTTACACATTCCAAGGACCGAACAAATTTCAAGCGGGAATTTCCGCTGTCACAAATAAGGAGGAGAAGCAAAATGAGCGCGCTTATTTAGAAAGTTGGCAGCCCGCAATCTCTCAGAGAGTCAAAACTCATCTAAAGTTTTGAGCTGTTTTTCTTGAATTTGTTCACAATGCTGGATGACATGGTGCATTCAAGAAGAAGGTTCTTAGTGAGATAATGGCTCGGGGCTTGTATTCAATGGAATACCTGAGGCTGCTCGAAATCTACGCTGAAACGTGAATTGTGAAGAATGCTAGTAAATACTACAGGAGATCGAATTAATTAGAAAGAGCTCTTCTTGATAAATGGTATATTCCAGTGGAATGGAAAGAATTCATTGAGTGACAAATTTTTTCAAGAATATTGTTCATATTCTTACTGTTTTTGTATTCATAGTTATGTATGATGAATCATTGTAATAGCTGTGTTATGGAAGGAATTTATAGAAAAAAATCCTGTTTGCCTTCATTACCTGTTTCCATAAAAAAACATATTGAATTGACTATAAATATAAAGAAAAATGAAATCTCAGTACCCTTTTTGGAATATTTTATCACAACGTGTTTCGGACATTTAAGTAGCCCTATACAGAAAAGAGATAAATAAATTGACTATTTTTATTCCATGGTCATAATAATTTGGATATGAAGATGCCATTGTCATTTTCTTGTTCAATAGGTGGGAAATATATTTCTAGAATATGAGATTTGCTAAATGACCTTCATTGTGATCTATGCGATTCTCTAGTCCTTTATGACATTTTGCACCATATTAACACTTCACTTTTGTGAATTTTTGAAAGTTTTGTTCCTTATTCTAATGTCTCATTCCATATTGAACCATTCATTTTTTTATCCAATTGAAAAAGACTACATTTATAAAAAGGATGCATCTCCACTGGCATTATCACTAAAATAATAATAATATTTTTTTTTTATTATTATTATTATTATTATTATTATTATTATCACTCATGACACATGACAATATTTGAAAAACTCGGCTTACATCCTGAAAATTAAATATCCTCATGTCACAAATTGAATGAGATTTATTTCACGAATTTGTTATATTTGAAAGATCTGTTAAGTTGAAAGTTTGTTACTATGAAGGTGCGTACAGATTTACGCGCCGCGAACATGAGTAATTCACTTTTAATCAGCTGATGCCAAGCTTTTTATATCGGTATACTACCGTTTCTGTAAAAATACAGATATAGTCAACTGATTAAAAGTGAATTGCTCATGTTCGCGGCGCGTATTGTACGCACCTCAAGGCTTATTATGACTAGCAGGTAACCCGTGCTTCACAGGGGTCTTTCTTAACACTTGACGTAATGAAATCTAGAAGAATTCAAAATAGGCCTATGTACAGTGAGTCATTCATTCTATCAGGTCTCGAATAATTTTGAAATTCTAATTGAATGGAAATTGAAGAATATAATTTCTTTATGTGAATAACAAAACCTTCATTGAAAGACATATTAACTGCATGTGTTTTCATATTGCCGATTTATTTAGCATTTGTCTCAAAAATTCTTCTACCTGAAAAATTAATGATCCATGCCACGTGTAGGCCTAAACATCGCATCAGGAAAACGATGTTTCGAAACTATGTTTTTAAGGTAGAAACAATATAGAAACAGATGTTCCTTTTCTAATTTCGACCATATGTTTTATGTGATTTTTTAATGAAATCGAATGTACCATTAATGAAAGTTAAACATTAATTCTGAAAAATCTAGAAGGAAAATTAAAATTTGGGCTTCCAGGTGTACGAGATTGATATTTTTAGAATCTATGTGCAAAATTTGGAGATCTAAATCATTCCCGTTTTTCCGGTATGCAATCCACAAGATGACATGTTTTGATGCGAACAAACGAACAAACACAACCCTAGTCTCTCTTATTATATAGATGAAATTTGATATACAAAAGGCTACGTACAAATGGAAGTAATTGAGTAGTTGAGACGTTGATATTGTGGTAATTATTAATTTTTTAATATTTTTTTTCGTATTATTCATATTGTCAATGAATCTGTGTTTTTTTGACAATTTCTTAGTCTTTTCCATCTAATAGGAAGTAATTGAATTACTCATCCATTTCTCTATCCTTCAGATTCCTCTTTGAATGTGTGATATAATTGAATCAATTATCAGTGATAATATTGATATATTGATGAGCTTACATTTCAATCATTGAATAGTTTAATATAGAATACGATTTGACAAGAATCAATCATCTATCCAATAATATCTCAATTCAAATCTAATACCCTGGACTCTTTTTCATACACTATTTAAATTCAAATTTCTGGTGCTATATCAACAGAATATCTGCTATTTGTTTATCTACTTTATTCATTAACACGGTTCTCCATGAGTTGAACGACATAGCTCTCAACAACACGCTTTTAAACGACCAAAACCACTTGCTTCTAATTATCGAATTAATTAAACAAGTGTGTCAACTCGTCCCTCAAATTAGCATAGACATGTTTGTTTTGTCTAGCTTCCAAAATAATACTACTCTGTGGTTAGTTTCAGTTTGAACTGTCAGTGTTTCTAATAAATTACACAGATGGGAGAGAGTTAAAACAGTGCTGACAACCTGAGTTAGCGAGAGGAGAGAGCACTTTTAATCTGATGAAATCCATTTGTTGTTTATGTTTGCTGGAGGTACTATGTATGTGTAAGTAAGATGATAGATAATTTGAGGGTTGGGCTGTGTATATATACAGGCACGGACCAGAGTTGATAACTAGGCGAGAAATTTCCCAGAGGTAATTTTCTGGAATGACTGCTGCAGGGGAGAGCTGGCTGCATTGCAAGGGTCGGTCTCTGGTTCTATCCCATACAAACTAACACGAAACCCGTACAATGTTTGGATAATTATTTGAGTGTGAAGCTAAAACAACCACTCCCAAGTCCCCACTTCGTCTCTCTCTCTCCAACTATATTCTCTCATCATAATATCATCGCACCTCGTTTAGTGTGAGGGCTGTTTTGGTGGGAACACCTCGAATAAACTGACGAAACAAACATGGCTACATGACATACATCGTATGCACCCCCAACATGACTGGCTACCCTCATCGTGGAAAAGTACAACACATGATGTTCAATCAACATAATGCTCCATCAACATTATGTGCGCAGCTGCTATGTTGTCTTGTTACTAATAATTTATTAATTTAGTTTGTCTTGTTGCTCATTCGTTGTAATTCTTCGTCGTACATATTTTTCTGAAATCCATTCATTCACAAAAATACATTCATGAAATGAATGTTCATGATTTTATAAATACTCTTATAGTGACATATCCCCATTATAATTTTTAATGCTACATCAATTCATATTCATAATTATTATTTATTTAGTTTGTCTTGTTGATCATTCGTTGTAATTCTTCGTCGTACACATTTTTCTGAAATCCATTCATTCACAAAGATACATTCATGAAATAAATGTTCATGATTTCATAAATACTCTTATAGTGAGTGACATTATAATTTTTAATGCTACATCAATATTCATATTCATTTTTTCCGTATCTTCTCGAATAAAAATCATGTGATTAAAAATTGATTAGGTGTTAGATGGTTTCCACTGAGGAGACTTGCAAAAATGATTTTTCATTTCAATTTTTAAGTGACTGAATAACTCATGTATAAGCTTATTCTTTATTCAAAAAAAAAATAAAATAACAATCAAATACATTCCAAAAAGCAAATACGATATTGTTTCCTAATTTCTAATGTGTTCCCTATAGGCTTCTCTGTGTGGGGACACTTGAATATATATAATAAAATATTAATATACTTATTAATATTATAATATTAATAATAAATATTATTATTGATCCATTATTCCACCCAGAATTGTTGAAATAATTAATCAATCTTCAATGGGTCAAGTCACTTTATAATACTTAGGCCCGGTTGAATAAAAGCCGGTTAAATTTTAACTGCGATTAATTTCATGAGAACCAATCAGAGAAGGCGGTTTTGAAAAGACGGTTTTTCTGATTGGTTCTCATGAAATTAATCATGGATAAAATTTAACTGGCTGTTGTGCAACCGGCAATAGAAGTTTTTTATTCAAGCTGGTTAAAACACAACTTTGACACAACAGTGAAAATATTCAGTGAAATATGTAAATATTTACAAAATATTTTGTAATGAGCAAAATAATCCATTGGACTATTCCCATTCAGTCCAGCGGTGTGAATATGAATATTCCCGTCACATCTTATGTGATTCATATTCGACGATGACAAACTAGGCTGATGACAGAGTGGGCTGACGACAAAGTGGGCTGACGACAAAGTGGGCTACCGCCAAAGTAGCACGCCGTCAAACTGGGCTGCATTCCTCAGAGTGTAAGTTTGGCGGTGCATGCAATGTCGAACTGGGCTGAAAAACCAGCCCAGTTTGTCGTCGGCCCACTTTGTTGCCAGCCCAGTTTGATGCAGATCCATTTATATTTCCACTGGTCACTGTCACTATTGCGTGGGAATCCCCAGCTTCAGTCAGTTATAACTGGGAAAACCACGCCACCTCCACGTCACTTTTAAGTATTAATTATTGCATTTTTCATGGAAACTTGATTAAGATGAATTATTTTCTTCGTGTTTGGTAGAAATTTGGCACGTGTCATCCATATTCTAGAGGAGGAAAAAAAAAAAAAATGTTAATGAAATCTTTGTTTTTTCAGATATTGGTTGGATGGAAGAAAGATACTATAGCAAATGCGAAGGGTCTTTGCCAGAGGAAAAAAAAATGCAAAGAAATGTTAAAATCAAGAAACTAATCCAGATTTATTAGGCGCCTGCTTCAATGATCAGTTGCGTGTGAGTATAATTTTGTCACAGAGGAAACAGGAAATTATGAATGAGGAATTGGAAAAATCAATTATTCTAGAACAGCTGCAAAAGCAACTCTCTTTATTCTATTCCATCGACTGTTAATCTCATTGACTTTTACATTTTCTATCTCATTTCAACTCACATGGGTAAAAAACTCCAATTCAATCTACTCTAACCGATTCTGGGCTGCATCACATTGTATTTTTTGTTAGTGGAATCACAATATTTCCACGCAACGTAAAAACTTTTGAATTGCTATTTTTCAGTAAATATTACTAATATCAGATTATGCTCTCTGCTGAATCAAATTATAATCCGCGAATATCCCTTTTTGGACTTGAAAATGCGCAACACTATCACAATATAGTCTATGTCATCACTTTAAAACATGTTATTGTTCAGTGGAAAGTATTGCATTTTCAGCATGTACAATACAATTTCAAAAGATGAAAATCTGTATTTAAAAATAAAAACTTCATATTCAGGAAGTTTAGATTCAGCTATTGCTAGCTGTAAACTACTATCCAAACAAATGAATCAAGATCAACCTATATAGTATGTGATAGGATTCAGGCATTGTGAAGCTTGAAAAACACAAACAAAAACAATTTTTGTCAATTATTAATGAACTAACAATTAATATTATTATAAAAATGATTTCAATAATTATTATTATCAACCACTTTTCATTATTATTATATATCAATAACAGAACCTCGCTTCACCAGCTACATGGCTTCAGCTTTCTTCTGAACAATACAGAAGATGTTGCCGGTGAACCCTGGTTCTTTTATAACTTTTTAAAATTAAAAAATGGTTGACAATTTCTATTTGTGTTTCTCATTTTGGAAAAGTACCAAAACATTATACATAATACAACTGTAACATTGTGAAGCTGTTTAAACCAATTCAAACAAATGTGATGATACATTTATAGGTTTACAAATCATTGTAATAAATTTCTTTCGAACTGTACAAATATCAGGGATACATCTATCGGCTCACAGTTTATTGTTATAAATTTATTTCGAACGGTATGCATTTTTTATCAATCGATACTTTTGTCCCTAGCTGCATCGTGCATTTAGAAGGTGTGATAGCGGGTAGAAATAGGAGGGGCAGAGCGTTGGAGCACAAAGTCAAGTAGGCGTAGAAGATGTGATCACAGATAGTCTCAGAGCCAGCGGTATTGGGGCAAGTGTGACAGCCCTATAAAAACGAGAATCTTATTATCATTTAGAAGAATAAGGTAGAGAATTTAGTTGAGACACCTAAGGCGCTAGTCACCTGAGAGTTGAGACTAGATAGTGGGGGGAGAGGCTGCAGTACCACCAGTGTATAGCTGGGGGAATTTATTTTGAAATGCTTTTAGAAGCGTCAAGACACTGTTTTGACATATCGTAATGTCGGATTTTTATGTGATGTGCTTGCTGCAATCCCCCTAGCACCATGCGAAGCCTACGCTGTTCCCCTGGATTCACAACAAGCTGTCAGGTCCCCTAATATATAACATCAATTCTACCCCATCCAAATAATACTGACACAGCGAAGCTGACTCAGTCTTTCCTAGATTCACTGAAAACTGTCAGAGTTCCTCATACATTACACCAATCCCACCCCATCCAACTTATACAGACAGTACAAACCTTAAACAGTCATCTCTAGACCCACCTCATACAGTCAGTTTTCCTCACGACTAACAACAATACTCCCACATTCAATTCAGACTGACAAACTGAAGTGAACCCTACCATATACTCTGGGATGAGCTCCAGGTGGGATGTCTAGTGGGAGAGTGGTGGAGGTGGTTGGAAAAGAGGGGAAAGGGGATTTCGGCACGCGATTCTGCCGCCAAATTCTCAAGACACCTCTTGGGAACTTTCCCTTCTTTCTGATCAGACACGCCTTTGCTACTGGGGGAAAGTTTGAGAGAGTTCCATGTTGAATCTACTGTGCTAGAGTAGCAAGTATGGTACTAAGGGGAGAGAACTTGCTTCTACACCCTTCACTAATACAGTACACTGAAGCTTTCTCCTTCTTTTCTTTTCTTTCTCCTTTTCTCTTTTCATAATAAGTTAGTAAACATTGGTAGGCAGTTGACGAATGACTCTGACAATAAATTGGTAAATTATACGAAATAATACTATAAGAATTTAATAAAACTATAATTAAATGAGTTTT